>NW_026777683.1:0-138875 GCF_028023285.1 Balaenoptera ricei
TGATGTGGTCCTCTTTGGGTTGATCTTTTTTGAAACTTTCTGTGCTTCCTGGACCTACATGTGTGTTTCCTTTCCCAGGTAGGGAAATTTTAGCTATTATGTCTTCAAATATGTTCTCCATTTATTTCTCCCTTTTCTCTATCTGCCACCCCTACAATATGAACTTTACTACACTTGGTGTTGTCCTAGAAGTCTGTTAAACTGTCATCATTTCTTTTTATTCTTTTTTATTTTATCTGTTCAGCTTCAGTGATTTTCACTACTCTGTCTTCCAGCTCACTGATCTGCTCCTCTGTATTATTTAATCTACTGTTGAAGTGTACTTTTTATTTCAGTTATTATATTCTTCATCTCTGGTTGTTCTTTATATTTTTTAACTCTGTTAAAAGCTGTTAAAAGCTTCTAACTTCTCACTCTGTTCCACCAATTTTCTCCCTAGTTCTTTGAACATCTTTTTGATTATTTCCTTGAACTCCTTGTCCAGTAGATTGCTTATCTCCACTTCACTTACTTCTTCTGGGGTTACTCTAACACAGAACCCTAACACCCTGAGACCAAAACCATAAACCTTAACCAATAAGCAAAACCATAACCATAACCAAACCATAAAATATATTCATTAACCATACCCATAAATAACTCATTAACCACAAAACTTAAACCATAACAGCAACCATAAACCATACACAGCCCCAACCCTCACACCAGCCCCAGCCCTAATGCTAACCCTCCAAACCACTTACACCAAGCCAAGTCTAATCAGATTATACAAATACATCTTGAAAAAGAAAACTGGGGAATACTCTGGTGGCCCAGTGGTTAGGACTCTGTGCTTTCACTGCCAAGGGCTCGGGTTCGATCCCTGACTGGGGAACTAAGATCCCACAAGCCATGGGATGTGGCCAAAGTAAATAAATAATTAAAATGAAATAAAACCACTATTTTAAAAAAGATTTTAAAAATAAAGGAAAAAAACAAGAAAACTACCCCAGTACAACTTATAAATATGAACGTAAAAATCTATCACACAATAATAGCAACATGAAACCAACAGAACTTTAAATGGATAATGCCATAAGCCAAGTATCTCTACACCAGGAATTTCAGGTTGCTCAACATATGAAAAGTAAGCAATGTATTCAACCACAATAATGGTGTGAAGTAAAAACACATAATCATGTCAATTAATGCAAAAAATCTACAATGAAAATCCAGTGTTATTTCATGACAAACACTCAAGAAAGCAGGAATAAAAGGAAAGTTGTTCAATATGGAAAAGAGTAGTACAAAAAGCCACAGCAAACATCATGCTCAACGTTAAAGACTGAAAGATTTACTCCTGAAATCAGGAACAGGGCCAGGAAGCTGGCCTTCATCACCGTTACTCAATAGTGTACTGGAAGTTCTACCCAGAATCTTGAGGAAAGAAACAAAAGGCATCCATGGGTGAATGGAAAAATTAAAACCGGGTCTCTTCACAGAACATAGGTCACATCATCTTATATATAAAACTACCTATAATCAGCAAAGAAATTATTTGAGCTAATCAACTAATTAATAAGCAAAGTTACAGAACAAAATATCAATTCATGAAAATCTATCTTATATGCATACGCTGGCAAAAAATAATCTGAAAAAGAATTTATGAGAACAATTCCATTTTTAATAATGTCAACATCAATATTTAGGAGGATATTTAATCAAGGTACAAGACTTGTTTTTATGTATGTAAAGTTGTATGTTTGAAATTACTGGAAAGTCAATTACTTTTCAAAACAGCATGTATGTCAACAGCATGCCAGAAAAGCAGAGAAAACATCAAACTTCCATATAGAAGCCAAGCCTTACCCAGATCCAGTTCACCCAAAGTCCACATGTCATTTAGAGGCACTGTGGGAAGGTTATATTAGGAGCCGCTGTCCTCCGTGTTGTGGACGACCTGGATATGGTAGAAACAGTGGGATTTTTGAATTCCAATTTTCCACTTCATTCCACAAAAAAACTATGAGAACTAATAAATCAATTCAGTAAAGTTGCAAAATCAATACACAGAAATCAGTTGCCTTTCTAAACACTAATAATGAACCATCAGAAAGAGAAAGAAAGCAACCCTATTTACAACTGCATCAAAAAGAACAAAATACCTGGGAATAAAGTCAACCAAGGAGGTGAAAGACCTGCACACTGAAAACTTTAAGACATTGATGAAGACATTGAAAGACACACCAATAAATGGAAAGATATCCTGTTCTCATGGAATGGAACAATTAATATTGTTAAAATATCCATGCTACCCAAAGCAGTGGGCACAGTGAATGCAATCCCTCCCAAAATTCCATGGTATTTTCCCCCAAAATAGAGCAAATCCTCCTAATATCTGTGGGGAACCACAAAGGACCCCAAATAGCCAAAGAAACCCTGAAAAAAGAGAACGGGCTGGAGGCATCTCCCTCCCTGACGTCACACTCTGCTGAGAAGCTACAGTCACCAAAACAGTGTGGAACTGGCTCAAAACGGGCACAGGGACCAGAGGAACAGGACAGAGAGCCCAGAATTCAACCCACACGGACGGGGTCGGTGAATTTATGACACAGGGACCAAGGACACACCAAGGAGCACGACACTCCCCACGATAAATGGTGCTGGGAAAACTGGACGCCCCATAACTCACGCTGGCTACCCTGCACCCAAACCTGACCAAAAACCCAGCTTCCCACGCCAAGCCCTCCCTCGCTCACACGAAGACGGACCCCCTCAACGGTCAGTCGCCCACAGGAAGCTTCTCCCCACTTTTCCTCACCGTCTCTTCACCTTTTCCTCAGGCCATCACCTGGGTCCTCAGGAAACCTAGTTCCCTAGTCAGCGTGGACGCAGCCCCACTTTGTCCTGAAGCCGAAACCGAAGTGAGTCCTAAGGAGACGGAGACCGAGTTCCTCTCAGCAGAGACGCCCAGCCGGGCGTCCTACCCGAAGGCCCCCGCCCCCGCCCCCGCCCCCGCGCCTGAGGCGGCTCAACTCCTCTCAGCTGCCCTCACAATCGAGTTCCATGGAACGAGCATGCGCTGTGGGTCAGAGAGGCGAACTCGGCGCCACCCTGTGGTCAGTGCAGGAAGTGCAGGCCGCGCCTCCCTCACAGGTCACTGGGGGCAGCGTGCCCTACCGACAGGACTGCTGAATCCATTCAACTGGAAATTCAAACTGAAATGGAGTCTCTATCCCAAAAGTTTTCTAAAAGTAGTTAAGGAACAATTAATTGGAAACCATTTGGAATGAAGTGAATGTAGATGCAAACTTTACAACTTATACCAAATTCACTCAAAGTTATTCAGAGGCAAATTTTATTTTAGTTTATAATTTATGTTTGGCTGCGTTGGGTCTTCGTTGCTGCATGTGGGCTTCCTCTAGTTGCGTCGAGCGGGGCTACTCTTCGTTGCGGTGCACGGGCTTCTCATTGCGGTGGCTTCTCTCGTGGGCGAGCACGGGCTCTAGGCGCGCAGGCTTCAGTAGTTGTGCCGTGCAGGCTTGGTTGCTCTGCGGCATGTGGGATCTTCCCGGACCAGGGCTCGAGCCCGTGTCCCCTGCATTGGCAGGCGGACTCTTAACCACTGCGTCACCTGTGGGGGAAGTCCCCACAGACAAACTTTAAATACAAAACTATTCAAGGGGCTTCCCTGGTGGCGCAGTGGTTGAGAATCTGCCTGCCAACGCAGGGGACACGGGTTCGAGCCCTGGTCCGGGAAGATCCCACATGCCGCGGAGCAACTAGGCCCGTGAGCCACGACTCCTGAGCCTGCGCGTCTGGAGCCCGTGCTCCGCAACAAGAGAGGCCGCGATAGCGAGAGGCCCGCGCACCGCGAGGAAGAGGGGCCCCCGCTTGCCACAACTAGAGAAAGCCTTCGCACAGAAACGAAGACCCAACACAGCCAAAAATAAATTAATTAATTAATCAATTAAAAAGAAAAGCCGTCTCTCAAATTTAACTTCCAGAATATATTCAGGAAAAACGCATACGCCCTTTTTGGCCAACCAAAGAAGCGGGCAATGCAAATCAACACTACAAAGAGGTATCACTTCGAATCAGAAAAAAGGACCATCCTCACAAAGGGTAAAAACCAGAGATGCAGGACAAGGAGAGGAGAAAAGGGAGCCTCGTTACGCTGAAGGGGGGAATGTAAATTGCCAACGGCCACTCTGGAGAAGTGTGCTGTGTTTCCTAAAACATCTAAAAAACAGAGCTACAAAGCATAGGGCGCTTCCACTCATGGGCCTATATGTTGGAAAATCCAAAAATCCACAGGACGCAGGCACCCCGTTTACTGCTGCTATGCTTACAACAGCCTCGACTTGGGTACAACTTCATAGTCCTTGGAAGGAAAAAATGGTGAAAGAAAATTTGGTACTTAAGCACAACGGAATATTACTCAGCCCTGAAATCAATGAAATGAGGCCAGTTGCAGCGACTCAGGGGGACTTATGTATGGTCATTGAGAGTGAAATAAGTTAGACAGCAAGAGAAACTTATCATAAGATATCACTTATAAAGGGAATCTAAAAATCGCCAACCGTGAACTGAATTACAAACAGAACACCATCACACATTTACAAAACACACTTATGGCTGCTTAAGGGGAAAAGTGTGGTGCGTTGATGCACAAACCAGGAGGTTGAAATTGGCACAGATACCGTTCCATACGCCAATAATGTAATCGCCAAGACATACTCATTGTTCAAGGAACTGGACTCAGCACACTCTATTCACAGAAAAAACATATATCTGACTACTAGAAACTAGAAAAGAATTTATTGATGTCTCTCTCTAAGTGACTCAAGTGGATGTACAGCACCAAGAAACACAACATTGCAAATCAGCTACACCCCATTATAAAAATTAAATATAAAAAGAGAAAGACAGTGAGAGAGAGAGAGGAATTCTTACAAAATTCAATCAGGGGCTGTGAGGCAACTGGACTGACCACATCTACACTCACAGCTGAATGGGACGTAAGGCTGGACACCCTAACCCTAAACCCTAACCCTAACCCAACCCTAACCCTACCTTAACCCTAACCCTAACCCAACACTAACCCTAACCCTAACCCTAAACCTAAACCCTAACCCTAACCCCTGACCCTAACCCAACCCTAAGCCTAACCCTAACCCTAACCCCTAGCCCTAGCCCTAGCCCTAACCCTGACCCTAACCCCTAACCCTTAACCCCTAACCCCTAACCCTAACCAAGTTCACAAGTAAACTTCTCGCCCACCTGGAGAGAGTGATTTAATTTGAAAGAGTAAAGACACAATCAGCCCAGTAATTGGCCACGGGGGCTGGAGGGGCCAAGGCTAACCTGAGCTGGAGGAACGTGGGTGCCTGCCTGGACGCTCAGAGGCCAAGGGCTGTCCTGAGACCTGCTTGGACACCCGTGCAGATGGAACAAAGGACCCGCCCAGTCCCAAGAGGGCCCCACCAGCCCTCACGAACGCAACACCAGACTTCCCTGGTGGCGCAGTGGTTAAGAATCCACCTGCCAATGCAGGGGACACGGGTTTGAGCCCTGGTCCGGGAAGATCCCACATGCTGTGGAGCAACTAAGCCCGTGCACCACAACTACTGAGCCTGCGCTCTAGAACCCGCGAGCCCCAACTGCTGAAGCCCACGCGCTTAGAGCCCGTGCTCTGCAACAAGAGAAGCCACCTCAATGAGAAGCCCCCACTCGCCGCAACTAGAGAAAGCTCCGGGCAGCAATGCAGACCCAACACAGCCCAAAATTAATTAATTAATTAATTAATTAATTAAGAAAAAAAAAAAAAAGGCAGCGCCTGGGGGCTGGCAGACTGATGCACCAAGTCTTACATCACGTCTACTTAGTATCCTGCATGTCAGGGCCATGCTGGACCTGGGGCTGCCCAGACAGAGTGGGGCCTGCATCACCCTTCCCAGGAGGGAGGGTGGAGGGAAACCCTGCATGACCTCTGAGGCCCTAAGAACCCTTGACTAAGGCTGAGCTCAATTTGAAACAGTGGGTGACCAGAGCAGACATTTCATTCATCTATCAATGAGAATCCAGCACTGGAGGAGCAGAAAACAATGGCCTCGCTCAACCTTGACGCTAATCCTGACATGGACCCTAACCCTAAACTCTGATCCTGACCCTAAGCCCTGACCTAACCTTAGCCTAACCCGTACCCTAAACCTGTACCTTACCCTAACCCATGCTCTACCCGTATCCTACCTGTACCCCAATTCTAACCCATACCCTAACACCCACTCTAACACAGAACCCTAACACCCTGAGACCAAAACCATAAACCTTAACCAATAAGCAAAACCATAACCATAACCAAACCATAAAATATATTCATTAACCATACCCATAAATAACTCATTAACCACAAAACTTAAACCATAACAGCAACCATAAACCATACACAGCCCCAACCCTCACACCAGCCCCAGCCCTAATGCTAACCCTCCAAACCACTTACACCAAGCCAAGTCTAATCAGATTATACAAATACATCTTGAAAAAGAAAACTGGGGAATACTCTGGTGGCCCAGTGGTTAGGACTCTGTGCTTTCACTGCCAAGGGCTCGGGTTCGATCCCTGACTGGGGAACTAAGATCCCACAAGCCATGGGATGTGGCCAAAGTAAATAAATAATTAAAATGAAATAAAACCACTATTTTAAAAAAGATTTTAAAAATAAAGGAAAAAAACAAGAAAACTACCCCAGTACAACTTATAAATATGAACGTAAAAATCTATCACACAATAATAGCAACATGAAACCAACAGAACTTTAAATGGATAATGCCATAAGCCAAGTATCTCTACACCAGGAATTTCAGGTTGCTCAACATATGAAAAGTAAGCAATGTATTCAACCACAATAATGGTGTGAAGTAAAAACACATAATCATGTCAATTAATGCAAAAAATCTACAATGAAAATCCAGTGTTATTTCATGACAAACACTCAAGAAAGCAGGAATAAAAGGAAAGTTGTTCAATATGGAAAAGAGTAGTACAAAAAGCCACAGCAAACATCATGCTCAACGTTAAAGACTGAAAGATTTACTCCTGAAATCAGGAACAGGGCCAGGAAGCTGGCCTTCATCACCGTTACTCAATAGTGTACTGGAAGTTCTACCCAGAATCTTGAGGAAAGAAACAAAAGGCATCCATGGGTGAATGGAAAAATTAAAACCGGGTCTCTTCACAGAACATAGGTCACATCATCTTATATATAAAACTACCTATAATCAGCAAAGAAATTATTTGAGCTAATCAACTAATTAATAAGCAAAGTTACAGAACAAAATATCAATTCATGAAAATCTATCTTATATGCATACGCTGGCAAAAAATAATCTGAAAAAGAATTTATGAGAACAATTCCATTTTTAATAATGTCAACATCAATATTTAGGAGGATATTTAATCAAGGTACAAGACTTGTTTTTATGTATGTAAAGTTGTATGTTTGAAATTACTGGAAAGTCAATTACTTTTCAAAACAGCATGTATGTCAACAGCATGCCAGAAAAGCAGAGAAAACATCAAACTTCCATATAGAAGCCAAGCCTTACCCAGATCCAGTTCACCCAAAGTCCACATGTCATTTAGAGGCACTGTGGGAAGGTTATATTAGGAGCCGCTGTCCTCCGTGTTGTGGACGACCTGGATATGGTAGAAACAGTGGGATTTTTGAATTCCAATTTTCCACTTCATTCCACAAAAAAACTATGAGAACTAATAAATCAATTCAGTAAAGTTGCAAAATCAATACACAGAAATCAGTTGCCTTTCTAAACACTAATAATGAACCATCAGAAAGAGAAAGAAAGCAACCCTATTTACAACTGCATCAAAAAGAACAAAATACCTGGGAATAAAGTCAACCAAGGAGGTGAAAGACCTGCACACTGAAAACTTTAAGACATTGATGAAGACATTGAAAGACACACCAATAAATGGAAAGATATCCTGTTCTCATGGAATGGAACAATTAATATTGTTAAAATATCCATGCTACCCAAAGCAGTGGGCACAGTGAATGCAATCCCTCCCAAAATTCCATGGTATTTTCCCCCAAAATAGAGCAAATCCTCCTAATATCTGTGGGGAACCACAAAGGACCCCAAATAGCCAAAGAAACCCTGAAAAAAGAGAACGGGCTGGAGGCATCTCCCTCCCTGACGTCACACTCTGCTGAGAAGCTACAGTCACCAAAACAGTGTGGAACTGGCTCAAAACGGGCACAGGGACCAGAGGAACAGGACAGAGAGCCCAGAATTCAACCCACACGGACGGGGTCGGTGAATTTATGACACAGGGACCAAGGACACACCAAGGAGCACGACACGCCCCACGATAAATGGTGCTGGGAAAACTGGACGCCCCATAACTCACGCTGGCTACCCTGCACCCAAACCTGACCAAAAACCCAGCTTCCCACGCCAAGCCCTCCCTCGCTCACACGAAGACGGACCCCCTCAACGGTCAGTCGCCCACAGGAAGCTTCTCCCCACTTTTCCTCACCGTCTCTTCACCTTTTCCTCAGGCCATCACCTGGGTCCTCAGGAAACCTAGTTCCCTAGTCAGCGTGGACGCAGCCCCACTTTGTCCTGAAGCCGAAACCGAAGTGAGTCCTAAGGAGACGGAGACCGAGTTCCTCTCAGCAGAGACGCCGAGCCGGGCGTCCTACCCGAAGGCCCCCGCCCCCGCCCCCGCCCCCGCGCCTGAGGCGGCTCAACTCCTCTCAGCTGCCCTCACAATCGAGGTCCATGGAACGAGCATGCGCTGTGGGTCAGAGAGGCGAACTCGGCGCCACCCTGTGGTCAGTGCAGGAAGTGCAGGCCGCGCCTCCCTCACAGGTCACTGGGGGCAGCGTGCCCTACCGACAGGACTGCTGAATCCATTCAACTGGAAATTCAAACTGAAATGGAGTCTCTATCCCAAAAGTTTTCTAAAAGTAGTTAAGGAACAATTAATTGGAAACCATTTGGAATGAAGTGAATGTAGATGCAAACTTTACAACTTATACCAAATTCACTCAAAGTTATTCAGAGGCAAATTTTATTTTAGTTTATAATTTATGTTTGGCTGCGTTGGGTCTTCGTTGCTGCATGTGGGCTTCCTCTAGTTGCGTCGAGCGGGGCTACTCTTCGTTGCGGTGCACGGGCTTCTCATTGCGGTGGCTTCTCTCGTGGGCGAGCACGGGCTCTAGGCGCGCAGGCTTCAGTAGTTGTGCCGTGCAGGCTTGGTTGCTCTGCGGCATGTGGGATCTTCCCGGACCAGGGCTCGAGCCCGTGTCCCCTGCATTGGCAGGCGGACTCTTAACCACTGCGTCACCTGTGGGGGAAGTCCCCACAGACAAACTTTAAATACAAAACTATTCAAGGGGCTTCCCTGGTGGCGCAGTGGTTGAGAATCTGCCTGCCAACGCAGGGGACACGGGTTCGAGCCCTGGTCCGGGAAGATCCCACATGCCGCGGAGCAACTAGGCCCGTGAGCCACGACTCCTGAGCCTGCGCGTCTGGAGCCCGTGCTCCGCAACAAGAGAGGCCGCGATAGCGAGAGGCCCGCGCACCGCGAGGAAGAGGGGCCCCCGCTTGCCACAACTAGAGAAAGCCTTCGCACAGAAACGAAGACCCAACACAGCCAAAAATAAATTAATTAATTAATCAATTAAAAAGAAAAGCCGTCTCTCAAATTTAACTTCCAGAATATATTCAGGAAAAACGCATACGCCCTTTTTGGCCAACCAAAGAAGCGGGCAATGCAAATCAACACTACAAAGAGGTATCACTTCGAATCAGAAAAAAGGACCATCCTCACAAAGGGTAAAAACCAGAGATGCAGGACAAGGAGAGGAGAAAAGGGAGCCTCGTTACGCTGAAGGGGGGAATGTAAATTGCCAACGGCCACTCTGGAGAAGTGTGCTGTGTTTCCTAAAACATCTAAAAAACAGAGCTACAAAGCATAGGGCGCTTCCACTCATGGGCCTATATGTTGGAAAATCCAAAAATCCACAAGACGCAGGCACCCCGTTTACTGCTGCTATGCTTACAACAGCCTCGACTTGGGTACAACTTCATAGTCCTTGGAAGGAAAAAATGGTGAAAGAAAATTTGGTACTTAAGCACAACGGAATATTACTCAGCCCTGAAATCAATGAAATGAGGCCAGTTGCAGCGACTCAGGGGGACTTATGTATGGTCATTGAGAGTGAAATAAGTTAGACAGCAAGAGAAACTTATCATAAGATATCACTTATAAAGGGAATCTAAAAATCGCCAACCGTGAACTGAATTACAAACAGAACACCATCACACATTTACAAAACACACTTATGGCTGCTTAAGGGGAAAAGTGTGGTGCGTTGATGCACAAACCAAGAGGTTGAAATTGGCACAGATACCGTTCCATACGCCAATAATGTAATCGCCAAGACATACTCATTGTTCAAGGAACTGGACTCAGCACACTCTATTCACAGAAAAAACATATATCTGACTACTAGAAACTAGAAAAGAATTTATTGATGTCTCTCTCTAAGTGACTCAAGTGGATGTACAGCACCAAGAAACACAACATTGCAAATCAGCTACACCCCATTATAAAAATTAAATATAAAAAGAGAAAGACAGTGAGAGAGAGAGAGGAATTCTTACAAAATTCAATCAGGGGCTGTGAGGCAACTGGACTGACCACATCTACACTCACAGCTGAATGGGACGTAAGGCTGGACACCCTAACCCTAAACCCTAACCCTAACCCAACCCTAACCCTACCTTAACCCTAACCCTAACCCAACACTAACCCTAACCCTAACCCTAAACCTAAACCCTAACCCTAACCCCTGACCCTAACCCAACCCTAAGCCTAACCCTAACCCTAACCCCTAGCCCTAGCCCTAGCCCTAACCCTGACCCTAACCCCTAACCCTTAACCCCTAACCCCTAACCCTAACCAAGTTCACAAGTAAACTTCTCGCCCACCTGGAGAGAGTGATTTAATTTGAAAGAGTAAAGACACAATCAGCCCAGTAATTGGCCACGGGGGCTGGAGGGGCCAAGGCTAACCTGAGCTGGAGGAACGTGGGTGCCTGCCTGGACGCTCAGAGGCCAAGGGCTGTCCTGAGACCTGCTTGGACACCCGTGCAGATGGAACAAAGGACCCGCCCAGTCCCAAGAGGGCCCCACCAGCCCTCACGAACGCAACACCAGACTTCCCTGGTGGCGCAGTGGTTAAGAATCCACCTGCCAATGCAGGGGACACGGGTTTGAGCCCTGGTCCGGGAAGATCCCACATGCTGTGGAGCAACTAAGCCCGTGCACCACAACTACTGAGCCTGCGCTCTAGAACCCGCGAGCCCCAACTGCTGAAGCCCACGCGCTTAGAGCCCGTGCTCTGCAACAAGAGAAGCCACCTCAATGAGAAGCCCCCACTCGCCGCAACTAGAGAAAGCCTCCGGGCAGCAATGCAGACCCAACACAGCCCAAAATTAATTAATTAATTAATTAATTAATTAAGAAAAAAAAAAAAAAGGCAGCGCCTGGGGGCTGGCAGACTGATGCACCAAGTCTTACATCACGTCTACTTAGTATCCTGCATGTCAGGGCCATGCTGGACCTGGGGCTGCCCAGACAGAGTGGGGCCTGCATCACCCTTCCCAGGAGGGAGGGTGGAGGGAAACCCTGCATGACCTCTGAGGCCCTAAGAACCCTTGACTAAGGCTGAGCTCAATTTGAAACAGTGGGTGACCAGAGCAGACATTTCATTCATCTATCAATGAGAATCCAGCACTGGAGGAGCAGAAAACAATGGCCTCGCTCAACCTTGACGCTAATCCTGACATGGACCCTAACCCTAAACTCTGATCCTGACCCTAAGCCCTGACCTAACCTTAGCCTAACCCGTACCCTAAACCTGTACCTTACCCTAACCCATGCTCTACCCGTATCCTACCTGTACCCCAATTCTAACCCATACCCTAACACCCACTCTAACACAGAACCCTAACACCCTGAGACCAAAACCATAAACCTTAACCAATAAGCAAAACCATAACCATAACCAAACCATAAAATATATTCATTAACCATACCCATAAATAACTCATTAACCACAAAACTTAAACCATAACAGCAACCATAAACCATACACAGCCCCAACCCTCACACCAGCCCCAGCCCTAATGCTAACCCTCCAAACCACTTACACCAAGCCAAGTCTAATCAGATTATACAAATACATCTTGAAAAAGAAAACTGGGGAATACTCTGGTGGCCCAGTGGTTAGGACTCTGTGCTTTCACTGCCAAGGGCTCGGGTTCGATCCCTGACTGGGGAACTAAGATCCCACAAGCCATGGGATGTGGCCAAAGTAAATAAATAATTAAAATGAAATAAAACCACTATTTTAAAAAAGATTTTAAAAATAAAGGAAAAAAACAAGAAAACTACCCCAGTACAACTTATAAATATGAACGTAAAAATCTATCACACAATAATAGCAACATGAAACCAACAGAACTTTAAATGGATAATGCCATAAGCCAAGTATCTCTACACCAGGAATTTCAGGTTGCTCAACATATGAAAAGTAAGCAATGTATTCAACCACAATAATGGTGTGAAGTAAAAACACATAATCATGTCAATTAATGCAAAAAATCTACAATGAAAATCCAGTGTTATTTCATGACAAACACTCAAGAAAGCAGGAATAAAAGGAAAGTTGTTCAATATGGAAAAGAGTAGTACAAAAAGCCACAGCAAACATCATGCTCAACGTTAAAGACTGAAAGATTTACTCCTGAAATCAGGAACAGGGCCAGGAAGCTGGCCTTCATCACCGTTACTCAATAGTGTACTGGAAGTTCTACCCAGAATCTTGAGGAAAGAAACAAAAGGCATCCATGGGTGAATGGAAAAATTAAAACCGGGTCTCTTCACAGAACATAGGTCACATCATCTTATATATAAAACTACCTATAATCAGCAAAGAAATTATTTGAGCTAATCAACTAATTAATAAGCAAAGTTACAGAACAAAATATCAATTCATGAAAATCTATCTTATATGCATACGCTGGCAAAAAATAATCTGAAAAAGAATTTATGAGAACAATTCCATTTTTAATAATGTCAACATCAATATTTAGGAGGATATTTAATCAAGGTACAAGACTTGTTTTTATGTATGTAAAGTTGTATGTTTGAAATTACTGGAAAGTCAATTACTTTTCAAAACAGCATGTATGTCAACAGCATGCCAGAAAAGCAGAGAAAACATCAAACTTCCATATAGAAGCCAAGCCTTACCCAGATCCAGTTCACCCAAAGTCCACATGTCATTTAGAGGCACTGTGGGAAGGTTATATTAGGAGCCGCTGTCCTCCGTGTTGTGGACGACCTGGATATGGTAGAAACAGTGGGATTTTTGAATTCCAATTTTCCACTTCATTCCACAAAAAAACTATGAGAACTAATAAATCAATTCAGTAAAGTTGCAAAATCAATACACAGAAATCAGTTGCCTTTCTAAACACTAATAATGAACCATCAGAAAGAGAAAGAAAGCAACCCTATTTACAACTGCATCAAAAAGAACAAAATACCTGGGAATAAAGTCAACCAAGGAGGTGAAAGACCTGCACACTGAAAACTTTAAGACATTGATGAAGACATTGAAAGACACACCAATAAATGGAAAGATATCCTGTTCTCATGGAATGGAACAATTAATATTGTTAAAATATCCATGCTACCCAAAGCAGTGGGCACAGTGAATGCAATCCCTCCCAAAATTCCATGGTATTTTCCCCCAAAATAGAGCAAATCCTCCTAATATCTGTGGGGAACCACAAAGGACCCCAAATAGCCAAAGAAACCCTGAAAAAAGAGAACGGGCTGGAGGCATCTCCCTCCCTGACGTCACACTCTGCTGAGAAGCTACAGTCACCAAAACAGTGTGGAACTGGCTCAAAACGGGCACAGGGACCAGAGGAACAGGACAGAGAGCCCAGAATTCAACCCACACGGACGGGGTCGGTGAATTTATGACACAGGGACCAAGGACACACCAAGGAGCACGACACGCCCCACGATAAATGGTGCTGGGAAAACTGGACGCCCCATAACTCACGCTGGCTACCCTGCACCCAAACCTGACCAAAAACCCAGCTTCCCACGCCAAGCCCTCCCTCGCTCACACGAAGACGGACCCCCTCAACGGTCAGTCGCCCACAGGAAGCTTCTCCCCACTTTTCCTCACCGTCTCTTCACCTTTTCCTCAGGCCATCACCTGGGTCCTCAGGAAACCTAGTTCCCTAGTCAGCGTGGACGCAGCCCCACTTTGTCCTGAAGCCGAAACCGAAGTGAGTCCTAAGGAGACGGAGACCGAGTTCCTCTCAGCAGAGACGCCGAGCCGGGCGTCCTACCCGAAGGCCCCCGCCCCCGCCCCCGCCCCCGCGCCTGAGGCGGCTCAACTCCTCTCAGCTGCCCTCACAATCGAGGTCCATGGAACGAGCATGCGCTGTGGGTCAGAGAGGCGAACTCGGCGCCACCCTGTGGTCAGTGCAGGAAGTGCAGGCCGCGCCTCCCTCACAGGTCACTGGGGGCAGCGTGCCCTACCGACAGGACTGCTGAATCCATTCAACTGGAAATTCAAACTGAAATGGAGTCTCTATCCCAAAAGTTTTCTAAAAGTAGTTAAGGAACAATTAATTGGAAACCATTTGGAATGAAGTGAATGTAGATGCAAACTTTACAACTTATACCAAATTCACTCAAAGTTATTCAGAGGCAAATTTTATTTTAGTTTATAATTTATGTTTGGCTGCGTTGGGTCTTCGTTGCTGCATGTGGGCTTCCTCTAGTTGCGTCGAGCGGGGCTACTCTTCGTTGCGGTGCACGGGCTTCTCATTGCGGTGGCTTCTCTCGTGGGCGAGCACGGGCTCTAGGCGCGCAGGCTTCAGTAGTTGTGCCGTGCAGGCTTGGTTGCTCTGCGGCATGTGGGATCTTCCCGGACCAGGGCTCGAGCCCGTGTCCCCTGCATTGGCAGGCGGACTCTTAACCACTGCGTCACCTGTGGGGGAAGTCCCCACAGACAAACTTTAAATACAAAACTATTCAAGGGGCTTCCCTGGTGGCGCAGTGGTTGAGAATCTGCCTGCCAACGCAGGGGACACGGGTTCGAGCCCTGGTCCGGGAAGATCCCACATGCCGCGGAGCAACTAGGCCCGTGAGCCACGACTCCTGAGCCTGCGCGTCTGGAGCCCGTGCTCCGCAACAAGAGAGGCCGCGATAGCGAGAGGCCCGCGCACCGCGAGGAAGAGGGGCCCCCGCTTGCCACAACTAGAGAAAGCCTTCGCACAGAAACGAAGACCCAACACAGCCAAAAATAAATTAATTAATTAATCAATTAAAAAGAAAAGCCGTCTCTCAAATTTAACTTCCAGAATATATTCAGGAAAAACGCATACGCCCTTTTTGGCCAACCAAAGAAGCGGGCAATGCAAATCAACACTACAAAGAGGTATCACTTCGAATCAGAAAAAAGGACCATCCTCACAAAGGGTAAAAACCAGAGATGCAGGACAAGGAGAGGAGAAAAGGGAGCCTCGTTACGCTGAAGGGGGGAATGTAAATTGCCAACGGCCACTCTGGAGAAGTGTGCTGTGTTTCCTAAAACATCTAAAAAACAGAGCTACAAAGCATAGGGCGCTTCCACTCATGGGCCTATATGTTGGAAAATCCAAAAATCCACAGGACGCAGGCACCCCGTTTACTGCTGCTATGCTTACAACAGCCTCGACTTGGGTACAACTTCATAGTCCTTGGAAGGAAAAAATGGTGAAAGAAAATTTGGTACTTAAGCACAACGGAATATTACTCAGCCCTGAAATCAATGAAATGAGGCCAGTTGCAGCGACTCAGGGGGACTTATGTATGGTCATTGAGAGTGAAATAAGTTAGACAGCAAGAGAAACTTATCATAAGATATCACTTATAAAGGGAATCTAAAAATCGCCAACCGTGAACTGAATTACAAACAGAACACCATCACACATTTACAAAACACACTTATGGCTGCTTAAGGGGAAAAGTGTGGTGCGTTGATGCACAAACCAAGAGGTTGAAATTGGCACAGATACCGTTCCATACGCCAATAATGTAATCGCCAAGACATACTCATTGTTCAAGGAACTGGACTCAGCACACTCTATTCACAGAAAAAACATATATCTGACTACTAGAAACTAGAAAAGAATTTATTGATGTCTCTCTCTAAGTGACTCAAGTGGATGTACAGCACCAAGAAACACAACATTGCAAATCAGCTACACCCCATTATAAAAATTAAATATAAAAAGAGAAAGACAGTGAGAGAGAGAGAGGAATTCTTACAAAATTCAATCAGGGGCTGTGAGGCAACTGGACTGACCACATCTACACTCACAGCTGAATGGGACGTAAGGCTGGACACCCTAACCCTAAACCCTAACCCTAACCCAACCCTAACCCTACCTTAACCCTAACCCTAACCCAACACTAACCCTAACCCTAACCCTAAACCTAAACCCTAACCCTAACCCCTGACCCTAACCCAACCCTAAGCCTAACCCTAACCCTAACCCCTAGCCCTAGCCCTAGCCCTAACCCTGACCCTAACCCCTAACCCTTAACCCCTAACCCCTAACCCTAACCAAGTTCACAAGTAAACTTCTCGCCCACCTGGAGAGAGTGATTTAATTTGAAAGAGTAAAGACACAATCAGCCCAGTAATTGGCCACGGGGGCTGGAGGGGCCAAGGCTAACCTGAGCTGGAGGAACGTGGGTGCCTGCCTGGACGCTCAGAGGCCAAGGGCTGTCCTGAGACCTGCTTGGACACCCGTGCAGATGGAACAAAGGACCCGCCCAGTCCCAAGAGGGCCCCACCAGCCCTCACGAACGCAACACCAGACTTCCCTGGTGGCGCAGTGGTTAAGAATCCACCTGCCAATGCAGGGGACACGGGTTTGAGCCCTGGTCCGGGAAGATCCCACATGCTGTGGAGCAACTAAGCCCGTGCACCACAACTACTGAGCCTGCGCTCTAGAACCCGCGAGCCCCAACTGCTGAAGCCCACGCGCTTAGAGCCCGTGCTCTGCAACAAGAGAAGCCACCTCAATGAGAAGCCCCCACTCGCCGCAACTAGAGAAAGCCTCCGGGCAGCAATGCAGACCCAACACAGCCCAAAATTAATTAATTAATTAATTAATTAATTAAGAAAAAAAAAAAAAAGGCAGCGCCTGGGGGCTGGCAGACTGATGCACCAAGTCTTACATCACGTCTACTTAGTATCCTGCATGTCAGGGCCATGCTGGACCTGGGGCTGCCCAGACAGAGTGGGGCCTGCATCACCCTTCCCAGGAGGGAGGGTGGAGGGAAACCCTGCATGACCTCTGAGGCCCTAAGAACCCTTGACTAAGGCTGAGCTCAATTTGAAACAGTGGGTGACCAGAGCAGACATTTCATTCATCTATCAATGAGAATCCAGCACTGGAGGAGCAGAAAACAATGGCCTCGCTCAACCTTGACGCTAATCCTGACATGGACCCTAACCCTAAACTCTGATCCTGACCCTAAGCCCTGACCTAACCTTAGCCTAACCCGTACCCTAAACCTGTACCTTACCCTAACCCATGCTCTACCCGTATCCTACCTGTACCCCAATTCTAACCCATACCCTAACACCCACTCTAACACAGAACCCTAACACCCTGAGACCAAAACCATAAACCTTAACCAATAAGCAAAACCATAACCATAACCAAACCATAAAATATATTCATTAACCATACCCATAAATAACTCATTAACCACAAAACTTAAACCATAACAGCAACCATAAACCATACACAGCCCCAACCCTCACACCAGCCCCAGCCCTAATGCTAACCCTCCAAACCACTTACACCAAGCCAAGTCTAATCAGATTATACAAATACATCTTGAAAAAGAAAACTGGGGAATACTCTGGTGGCCCAGTGGTTAGGACTCTGTGCTTTCACTGCCAAGGGCTCGGGTTCGATCCCTGACTGGGGAACTAAGATCCCACAAGCCATGGGATGTGGCCAAAGTAAATAAATAATTAAAATGAAATAAAACCACTATTTTAAAAAAGATTTTAAAAATAAAGGAAAAAAACAAGAAAACTACCCCAGTACAACTTATAAATATGAACGTAAAAATCTATCACACAATAATAGCAACATGAAACCAACAGAACTTTAAATGGATAATGCCATAAGCCAAGTATCTCTACACCAGGAATTTCAGGTTGCTCAACATATGAAAAGTAAGCAATGTATTCAACCACAATAATGGTGTGAAGTAAAAACACATAATCATGTCAATTAATGCAAAAAATCTACAATGAAAATCCAGTGTTATTTCATGACAAACACTCAAGAAAGCAGGAATAAAAGGAAAGTTGTTCAATATGGAAAAGAGTAGTACAAAAAGCCACAGCAAACATCATGCTCAACGTTAAAGACTGAAAGATTTACTCCTGAAATCAGGAACAGGGCCAGGAAGCTGGCCTTCATCACCGTTACTCAATAGTGTACTGGAAGTTCTACCCAGAATCTTGAGGAAAGAAACAAAAGGCATCCATGGGTGAATGGAAAAATTAAAACCGGGTCTCTTCACAGAACATAGGTCACATCATCTTATATATAAAACTACCTATAATCAGCAAAGAAATTATTTGAGCTAATCAACTAATTAATAAGCAAAGTTACAGAACAAAATATCAATTCATGAAAATCTATCTTATATGCATACGCTGGCAAAAAATAATCTGAAAAAGAATTTATGAGAACAATTCCATTTTTAATAATGTCAACATCAATATTTAGGAGGATATTTAATCAAGGTACAAGACTTGTTTTTATGTATGTAAAGTTGTATGTTTGAAATTACTGGAAAGTCAATTACTTTTCAAAACAGCATGTATGTCAACAGCATGCCAGAAAAGCAGAGAAAACATCAAACTTCCATATAGAAGCCAAGCCTTACCCAGATCCAGTTCACCCAAAGTCCACATGTCATTTAGAGGCACTGTGGGAAGGTTATATTAGGAGCCGCTGTCCTCCGTGTTGTGGACGACCTGGATATGGTAGAAACAGTGGGATTTTTGAATTCCAATTTTCCACTTCATTCCACAAAAAAACTATGAGAACTAATAAATCAATTCAGTAAAGTTGCAAAATCAATACACAGAAATCAGTTGCCTTTCTAAACACTAATAATGAACCATCAGAAAGAGAAAGAAAGCAACCCTATTTACAACTGCATCAAAAAGAACAAAATACCTGGGAATAAAGTCAACCAAGGAGGTGAAAGACCTGCACACTGAAAACTTTAAGACATTGATGAAGACATTGAAAGACACACCAATAAATGGAAAGATATCCTGTTCTCATGGAATGGAACAATTAATATTGTTAAAATATCCATGCTACCCAAAGCAGTGGGCACAGTGAATGCAATCCCTCCCAAAATTCCATGGTATTTTCCCCCAAAATAGAGCAAATCCTCCTAATATCTGTGGGGAACCACAAAGGACCCCAAATAGCCAAAGAAACCCTGAAAAAAGAGAACGGGCTGGAGGCATCTCCCTCCCTGACGTCACACTCTGCTGAGAAGCTACAGTCACCAAAACAGTGTGGAACTGGCTCAAAACGGGCACAGGGACCAGAGGAACAGGACAGAGAGCCCAGAATTCAACCCACACGGACGGGGTCGGTGAATTTATGACACAGGGACCAAGGACACACCAAGGAGCACGACACGCCCCACGATAAATGGTGCTGGGAAAACTGGACGCCCCATAACTCACGCTGGCTACCCTGCACCCAAACCTGACCAAAAACCCAGCTTCCCACGCCAAGCCCTCCCTCGCTCACACGAAGACGGACCCCCTCAACGGTCAGTCGCCCACAGGAAGCTTCTCCCCACTTTTCCTCACCGTCTCTTCACCTTTTCCTCAGGCCATCACCTGGGTCCTCAGGAAACCTAGTTCCCTAGTCAGCGTGGACGCAGCCCCACTTTGTCCTGAAGCCGAAACCGAAGTGAGTCCTAAGGAGACGGAGACCGAGTTCCTCTCAGCAGAGACGCCGAGCCGGGCGTCCTACCCGAAGGCCCCCGCCCCCGCCCCCGCCCCCGCGCCTGAGGCGGCTCAACTCCTCTCAGCTGCCCTCACAATCGAGTTCCATGGAACGAGCATGCGCTGTGGGTCAGAGAGGCGAACTCGGCGCCACCCTGTGGTCAGTGCAGGAAGTGCAGGCCGCGCCTCCCTCACAGGTCACTGGGGGCAGCGTGCCCTACCGACAGGACTGCTGAATCCATTCAACTGGAAATTCAAACTGAAATGGAGTCTCTATCCCAAAAGTTTTCTAAAAGTAGTTAAGGAACAATTAATTGGAAACCATTTGGAATGAAGTGAATGTAGATGCAAACTTTACAACTTATACCAAATTCACTCAAAGTTATTCAGAGGCAAATTTTATTTTAGTTTATAATTTATGTTTGGCTGCGTTGGGTCTTCGTTGCTGCATGTGGGCTTCCTCTAGTTGCGTCGAGCGGGGCTACTCTTCGTTGCGGTGCACGGGCTTCTCATTGCGGTGGCTTCTCTCGTGGGCGAGCACAGGCTCTAGGCGCGCAGGCTTCAGTAGTTGTGCCGTGCAGGCTTGGTTGCTCTGCGGCATGTGGGATCTTCCCGGACCAGGGCTCGAGCCCGTGTCCCCTGCATTGGCAGGCGGACTCTTAACCACTGCGTCACCTGTGGGGGAAGTCCCCACAGACAAACTTTAAATACAAAACTATTCAAGGGGCTTCCCTGGTGGCGCAGTGGTTGAGAATCTGCCTGCCAACGCAGGGGACACGGGTTCGAGCCCTGGTCCGGGAAGATCCCACATGCCGCGGAGCAACTAGGCCCGTGAGCCACGACTCCTGAGCCTGCGCGTCTGGAGCCCGTGCTCCGCAACAAGAGAGGCCGCGATAGCGAGAGGCCCGCGCACCGCGAGGAAGAGGGGCCCCCGCTTGCCACAACTAGAGAAAGCCTTCGCACAGAAACGAAGACCCAACACAGCCAAAAATAAATTAATTAATTAATCAATTAAAAAGAAAAGCCGTCTCTCAAATTTAACTTCCAGAATATATTCAGGAAAAACGCATACGCCCTTTTTGGCCAACCAAAGAAGCGGGCAATGCAAATCAACACTACAAAGAGGTATCACTTCGAATCAGAAAAAAGGACCATCCTCACAAAGGGTAAAAACCAGAGATGCAGGACAAGGAGAGGAGAAAAGGGAGCCTCGTTACACTGAAGGGGGGAATGTAAATTGCCAACGGCCACTCTGGAGAAGTGTGCTGTGTTTCCTAAAACATCTAAAAAACAGAGCTACAAAGCATAGGGCGCTTCCACTCATGGGCCTATATGTTGGAAAATCCAAAAATCCACAGGACGCAGGCACCCCGTTTACTGCTGCTATGCTTACAACAGCCTCGACTTGGGTACAACTTCATAGTCCTTGGAAGGAAAAAATGGTGAAAGAAAATTTGGTACTTAAGCACAACGGAATATTACTCAGCCCTGAAATCAATGAAATGAGGCCAGTTGCAGCGACTCAGGGGGACTTATGTATGGTCATTGAGAGTGAAATAAGTTAGACAGCAAGAGAAACTTATCATAAGATATCACTTATAAAGGGAATCTAAAAATCGCCAACCGTGAACTGAATTACAAACAGAACACCATCACACATTTACAAAACACACTTATGGCTGCTTAAGGGGAAAAGTGTGGTGCGGTGATGCACAAACCAGGAGGTTGAAATTGGCACAGATACCGTTCCATACGCCAATAATGTAATCGCCAAGACATACTCATTGTTCAAGGAACTGGACTCAGCACACTCTATTCACAGAAAAAACATATATCTGACTACTAGAAACTAGAAAAGAATTTATTGATGTCTCTCTCTAAGTGACTCAAGTGGATGTACAGCACCAAGAAACACAACATTGCAAATCAGCTACACCCCATTATAAAAATTAAATATAAAAAGAGAAAGACAGTGAGAGAGAGAGAGGAATTCTTACAAAATTCAATCAGGGGCTGTGAGGCAACTGGACTGACCACATCTACACTCACAGCTGAATGGGACGTAAGGCTGGACACCCTAACCCTAAACCCTAACCCTAACCCAACCCTAACCCTACCTTAACCCTAACCCTAACCCAACACTAACCCTAACCCTAACCCTAAACCTAAACCCTAACCCTAACCCCTGACCCTAACCCAACCCTAAGCCTAACCCTAACCCTAACCCCTAGCCCTAGCCCTAGCCCTAACCCTGACCCTAACCCCTAACCCTTAACCCCTAACCCCTAACCCTAACCAAGTTCACAAGTAAACTTCTCGCCCACCTGGAGAGAGTGATTTAATTTGAAAGAGTAAAGACACAATCAGCCCAGTAATTGGCCACGGGGGCTGGAGGGGCCAAGGCTAACCTGAGCTGGAGGAACGTGGGTGCCTGCCTGGACGCTCAGAGGCCAAGGGCTGTCCTGAGACCTGCTTGGACACCCGTGCAGATGGAACAAAGGACCCGCCCAGTCCCAAGAGGGCCCCACCAGCCCTCACGAACGCAACACCAGACTTCCCTGGTGGCGCAGTGGTTAAGAATCCACCTGCCAATGCAGGGGACACGGGTTTGAGCCCTGGTCCGGGAAGATCCCACATGCTGTGGAGCAACTAAGCCCGTGCACCACAACTACTGAGCCTGCGCTCTAGAACCCGCGAGCCCCAACTGCTGAAGCCCACGCGCTTAGAGCCCGTGCTCTGCAACAAGAGAAGCCACCTCAATGAGAAGCCCCCACTCGCCGCAACTAGAGAAAGCCTCCGGGCAGCAATGCAGACCCAACACAGCCCAAAATTAATTAATTAATTAATTAATTAATTAAGAAAAAAAAAAAAAAGGCAGCGCCTGGGGGCTGGCAGACTGATGCACCAAGTCTTACATCACGTCTACTTAGTATCCTGCATGTCAGGGCCATGCTGGACCTGGGGCTGCCCAGACAGAGTGGGGCCTGCATCACCCTTCCCAGGAGGGAGGGTGGAGGGAAACCCTGCATGACCTCTGAGGCCCTAAGAACCCTTGACTAAGGCTGAGCTCAATTTGAAACAGTGGGTGACCAGAGCAGACATTTCATTCATCTATCAATGAGAATCCAGCACTGGAGGAGCAGAAAACAATGGCCTCGCTCAACCTTGACGCTAATCCTGACATGGACCCTAACCCTAAACTCTGATCCTGACCCTAAGCCCTGACCTAACCTTAGCCTAACCCGTACCCTAAACCTGTACCTTACCCTAACCCATGCTCTACCCGTATCCTACCTGTACCCCAATTCTAACCCATACCCTAACACCCACTCTAACACAGAACCCTAACACCCTGAGACCAAAACCATAAACCTTAACCAATAAGCAAAACCATAACCATAACCAAACCATAAAATATATTCATTAACCATACCCATAAATAACTCATTAACCACAAAACTTAAACCATAACAGCAACCATAAACCATACACAGCCCCAACCCTCACACCAGCCCCAGCCCTAATGCTAACCCTCCAAACCACTTACACCAAGCCAAGTCTAATCAGATTATACAAATACATCTTGAAAAAGAAAACTGGGGAATACTCTGGTGGCCCAGTGGTTAGGACTCTGTGCTTTCACTGCCAAGGGCTCGGGTTCGATCCCTGACTGGGGAACTAAGATCCCACAAGCCATGGGATGTGGCCAAAGTAAATAAATAATTAAAATGAAATAAAACCACTATTTTAAAAAAGATTTTAAAAATAAAGGAAAAAAACAAGAAAACTACCCCAGTACAACTTATAAATATGAACGTAAAAATCTATCACACAATAATAGCAACATGAAACCAACAGAACTTTAAATGGATAATGCCATAAGCCAAGTATCTCTACACCAGGAATTTCAGGTTGCTCAACATATGAAAAGTAAGCAATGTATTCAACCACAATAATGGTGTGAAGTAAAAACACATAATCATGTCAATTAATGCAAAAAATCTACAATGAAAATCCAGTGTTATTTCATGACAAACACTCAAGAAAGCAGGAATAAAAGGAAAGTTGTTCAATATGGAAAAGAGTAGTACAAAAAGCCACAGCAAACATCATGCTCAACGTTAAAGACTGAAAGATTTACTCCTGAAATCAGGAACAGGGCCAGGAAGCTGGCCTTCATCACCGTTACTCAATAGTGTACTGGAAGTTCTACCCAGAATCTTGAGGAAAGAAACAAAAGGCATCCATGGGTGAATGGAAAAATTAAAACCGGGTCTCTTCACAGAACATAGGTCACATCATCTTATATATAAAACTACCTATAATCAGCAAAGAAATTATTTGAGCTAATCAACTAATTAATAAGCAAAGTTACAGAACAAAATATCAATTCATGAAAATCTATCTTATATGCATACGCTGGCAAAAAATAATCTGAAAAAGAATTTATGAGAACAATTCCATTTTTAATAATGTCAACATCAATATTTAGGAGGATATTTAATCAAGGTACAAGACTTGTTTTTATGTATGTAAAGTTGTATGTTTGAAATTACTGGAAAGTCAATTACTTTTCAAAACAGCATGTATGTCAACAGCATGCCAGAAAAGCAGAGAAAACATCAAACTTCCATATAGAAGCCAAGCCTTACCCAGATCCAGTTCACCCAAAGTCCACATGTCATTTAGAGGCACTGTGGGAAGGTTATATTAGGAGCCGCTGTCCTCCGTGTTGTGGACGACCTGGATATGGTAGAAACAGTGGGATTTTTGAATTCCAATTTTCCACTTCATTCCACAAAAAAACTATGAGAACTAATAAATCAATTCAGTAAAGTTGCAAAATCAATACACAGAAATCAGTTGCCTTTCTAAACACTAATAATGAACCATCAGAAAGAGAAAGAAAGCAACCCTATTTACAACTGCATCAAAAAGAACAAAATACCTGGGAATAAAGTCAACCAAGGAGGTGAAAGACCTGCACACTGAAAACTTTAAGACATTGATGAAGACATTGAAAGACACACCACTAAATGGAAAGATATCCTGTTCTCATGGAATGGAACAATTAATATTGTTAAAATATCCATGCTACCCAAAGCAGTGGGCACAGTGAATGCAATCCCTCCCAAAATTCCATGGTATTTTCCCCCAAAATAGAGCAAATCCTCCTAATATCTGTGGGGAACCACAAAGGACCCCAAATAGCCAAAGAAACCCTGAAAAAAGAGAACGGGCTGGAGGCATCTCCCTCCCTGACGTCACACTCTGCTGAGAAGCTACAGTCACCAAAACAGTGTGGAACTGGCTCAAAACGGGCACAGGGACCAGAGGAACAGGACAGAGAGCCCAGAATTCAACCCACACGGACGGGGTCGGTGAATTTATGACACAGGGACCAAGGACACACCAAGGAGCACGACACGCCCCACGATAAATGGTGCTGGGAAAACTGGACGCCCCATAACTCACGCTGGCTACCCTGCACCCAAACCTGACCAAAAACCCAGCTTCCCACGCCAAGCCCTCCCTCGCTCACACGAAGACGGACCCCCTCAACGGTCAGTCGCCCACAGGAAGCTTCTCCCCACTTTTCCTCACCGTCTCTTCACCTTTTCCTCAGGCCATCACCTGGGTCCTCAGGAAACCTAGTTCCCTAGTCAGCGTGGACGCAGCCCCACTTTGTCCTGAAGCCGAAACCGAAGTGAGTCCTAAGGAGACGGAGACCGAGTTCCTCTCAGCAGAGACGCCGAGCCGGGCGTCCTACCCGAAGGCCCCCGCCCCCGCCCCCGCCCCCGCGCCTGAGGCGGCTCAACTCCTCTCAGCTGCCCTCACAATCGAGGTCCATGGAACGAGCATGCGCTGTGGGTCAGAGAGGCGAACTCGGCGCCACCCTGTGGTCAGTGCAGGAAGTGCAGGCCGCGCCTCCCTCACAGGTCACTGGGGGCAGCGTGCCCTACCGACAGGACTGCTGAATCCATTCAACTGGAAATTCAAACTGAAATGGAGTCTCTATCCCAAAAGTTTTCTAAAAGTAGTTAAGGAACAATTAATTGGAAACCATTTGGAATGAAGTGAATGTAGATGCAAACTTTACAACTTATACCAAATTCACTCAAAGTTATTCAGAGGCAAATTTTATTTTAGTTTATAATTTATGTTTGGCTGCGTTGGGTCTTCGTTGCTGCATGTGGGCTTCCTCTAGTTGCGTCGAGCGGGGCTACTCTTCGTTGCGGTGCACGGGCTTCTCATTGCGGTGGCTTCTCTCGTGGGCGAGCACGGGCTCTAGGCGCGCAGGCTTCAGTAGTTGTGCCGTGCAGGCTTGGTTGCTCTGCGGCATGTGGGATCTTCCCGGACCAGGGCTCGAGCCCGTGTCCCCTGCATTGGCAGGCGGACTCTTAACCACTGCGTCACCTGTGGGGGAAGTCCCCACAGACAAACTTTAAATACAAAACTATTCAAGGGGCTTCCCTGGTGGCGCAGTGGTTGAGAATCTGCCTGCCAACGCAGGGGACACGGGTTCGAGCCCTGGTCCGGGAAGATCCCACATGCCGCGGAGCAACTAGGCCCGTGAGCCACGACTCCTGAGCCTGCGCGTCTGGAGCCCGTGCTCCGCAACAAGAGAGGCCGCGATAGCGAGAGGCCCGCGCACCGCGAGGAAGAGGGGCCCCCGCTTGCCACAACTAGAGAAAGCCTTCGCACAGAAACGAAGACCCAACACAGCCAAAAATAAATTAATTAATTAATCAATTAAAAAGAAAAGCCGTCTCTCAAATTTAACTTCCAGAATATATTCAGGAAAAACGCATACGCCCTTTTTGGCCAACCAAAGAAGCGGGCAATGCAAATCAACACTACAAAGAGGTATCACTTCGAATCAGAAAAAAGGACCATCCTCACAAAGGGTAAAAACCAGAGATGCAGGACAAGGAGAGGAGAAAAGGGAGCCTCGTTACACTGAAGGGGGGAATGTAAATTGCCAACGGCCACTCTGGAGAAGTGTGCTGTGTTTCCTAAAACATCTAAAAAACAGAGCTACAAAGCATAGGGCGCTTCCACTCATGGGCCTATATGTTGGAAAATCCAAAAATCCACAGGACGCAGGCACCCCGTTTACTGCTGCTATGCTTACAACAGCCTCGACTTGGGTACAACTTCATAGTCCTTGGAAGGAAAAAATGGTGAAAGAAAATTTGGTACTTAAGCACAACGGAATATTACTCAGCCCTGAAATCAATGAAATGAGGCCAGTTGCAGCGACTCAGGGGGACTTATGTATGGTCATTGAGAGTGAAATAAGTTAGACAGCAAGAGAAACTTATCATAAGATATCACTTATAAAGGGAATCTAAAAATCGCCAACCGTGAACTGAATTACAAACAGAACACCATCACACATTTACAAAACACACTTATGGCTGCTTAAGGGGAAAAGTGTGGTGCGTTGATGCACAAACCAGGAGGTTGAAATTGGCACAGATACCGTTCCATACGCCAATAATGTAATCGCCAAGACATACTCATTGTTCAAGGAACTGGACTCAGCACACTCTATTCACAGAAAAAACATATATCTGACTACTAGAAACTAGAAAAGAATTTATTGATGTCTCTCTCTAAGTGACTCAAGTGGATGTACAGCACCAAGAAACACAACATTGCAAATCAGCTACACCCCATTATAAAAATTAAATATAAAAAGAGAAAGACAGTGAGAGAGAGAGAGGAATTCTTACAAAATTCAATCAGGGGCTGTGAGGCAACTGGACTGACCACATCTACACTCACAGCTGAATGGGACGTAAGGCTGGACACCCTAACCCTAAACCCTAACCCTAACCCAACCCTAACCCTACCTTAACCCTAACCCTAACCCAACACTAACCCTAACCCTAACCCTAAACCTAAACCCTAACCCTAACCCCTGACCCTAACCCAACCCTAAGCCTAACCCTAACCCTAACCCCTAGCCCTAGCCCTAGCCCTAACCCTGACCCCTAACCCTTAACCCCTAACCCCTAACCCTAACCAAGTTCACAAGTAAACTTCTCGCCCACCTGGAGAGAGTGATTTAATTTGAAAGAGTAAAGACACAATCAGCCCAGTAATTGGCCACGGGGGCTGGAGGGGCCAAGGCTAACCTGAGCTGGAGGAACGTGGGTGCCTGCCTGGACGCTCAGAGGCCAAGGGCTGTCCTGAGACCTGCTTGGACACCCGTGCAGATGGAACAAAGGACCCGCCCAGTCCCAAGAGGGCCCCACCAGCCCTCACGAACGCAACACCAGACTTCCCTGGTGGCGCAGTGGTTAAGAATCCACCTGCCAATGCAGGGGACACGGGTTTGAGCCCTGGTCCGGGAAGATCCCACATGCTGTGGAGCAACTAAGCCCGTGCACCACAACTACTGAGCCTGCACTCTAGAACCCGCGAGCCCCAACTGCTGAAGCCCACGCGCTTAGAGCCCGTGCTCTGCAACAAGAGAAGCCACCTCAATGAGAAGCCCCCACTCGCCGCAACTAGAGAAAGCCTCCGGGCAGCAATGCAGACCCAACACAGCCCAAAATTAATTAATTAATTAATTAATTAATTAATTAAGAAAAAAAAAAAAGGCAGCGCCTGGGGGCTGGCAGACTGATGCACCAAGTCTTACATCACGTCTACTTAGTATCCTGCATGTCAGGGCCATGCTGGACCTGGGGCTGCCCAGACAGAGTGGGGCCTGCATCACCCTTCCCAGGAGGGAGGGTGGAGGGAAACCCTGCATGACCTCTGAGGCCCTAAGAACCCTTGACTAAGGCTGAGCTCAATTTGAAACAGTGGGTGACCAGAGCAGACATTTCATTCATCTATCAATGAGAATCCAGCACTGGAGGAGCAGAAAACAATGGCCTCGCTCAACCTTGACGCTAATCCTGACATGGACCCTAACCCTAAACTCTGATCCTGACCCTAAGCCCTGACCTAACCTTAGCCTAACCCGTACCCTAAACCTGTACCTTACCCTAACCCATGCTCTACCCGTATCCTACCTGTACCCCAATTCTAACCCATACCCTAACACCCACTCTAACACAGAACCCTAACACCCTGAGACCAAAACCATAAACCTTAACCAATAAGCAAAACCATAACCATAACCAAACCATAAAATATATTCATTAACCATACCCATAAATAACTCATTAACCACAAAACTTAAACCATAACAGCAACCATAAACCATACACAGCCCCAACCCTCACACCAGCCCCAGCCCTAATGCTAACCCTCCAAACCACTTACACCAAGCCAAGTCTAATCAGATTATACAAATACATCTTGAAAAAGAAAACTGGGGAATACTCTGGTGGCCCAGTGGTTAGGACTCTGTGCTTTCACTGCCAAGGGCTCGGGTTCGATCCCTGACTGGGGAACTAAGATCCCACAAGCCATGGGATGTGGCCAAAGTAAATAAATAATTAAAATGAAATAAAACCACTATTTTAAAAAAGATTTTAAAAATAAAGGAAAAAAACAAGAAAACTACCCCAGTACAACTTATAAATATGAACGTAAAAATCTATCACACAATAATAGCAACATGAAACCAACAGAACTTTAAATGGATAATGCCATAAGCCAAGTATCTCTACACCAGGAATTTCAGGTTGCTCAACATATGAAAAGTAAGCAATGTATTCAACCACAATAATGGTGTGAAGTAAAAACACATAATCATGTCAATTAATGCAAAAAATCTACAATGAAAATCCAGTGTTATTTCATGACAAACACTCAAGAAAGCAGGAATAAAAGGAAAGTTGTTCAATATGGAAAAGAGTAGTACAAAAAGCCACAGCAAACATCATGCTCAACGTTAAAGACTGAAAGATTTACTCCTGAAATCAGGAACAGGGCCAGGAAGCTGGCCTTCATCACCGTTACTCAATAGTGTACTGGAAGTTCTACCCAGAATCTTGAGGAAAGAAACAAAAGGCATCCATGGGTGAATGGAAAAATTAAAACCGGGTCTCTTCACAGAACATAGGTCACATCATCTTATATATAAAACTACCTATAATCAGCAAAGAAATTATTTGAGCTAATCAACTAATTAATAAGCAAAGTTACAGAACAAAATATCAATTCATGAAAATCTATCTTATATGCATACGCTGGCAAAAAATAATCTGAAAAAGAATTTATGAGAACAATTCCATTTTTAATAATGTCAACATCAATATTTAGGAGGATATTTAATCAAGGTACAAGACTTGTTTTTATGTATGTAAAGTTGTATGTTTGAAATTACTGGAAAGTCAATTACTTTTCAAAACAGCATGTATGTCAACAGCATGCCAGAAAAGCAGAGAAAACATCAAACTTCCATATAGAAGCCAAGCCTTACCCAGATCCAGTTCACCCAAAGTCCACATGTCATTTAGAGGCACTGTGGGAAGGTTATATTAGGAGCCGCTGTCCTCCGTGTTGTGGACGACCTGGATATGGTAGAAACAGTGGGATTTTTGAATTCCAATTTTCCACTTCATTCCACAAAAAAACTATGAGAACTAATAAATCAATTCAGTAAAGTTGCAAAATCAATACACAGAAATCAGTTGCCTTTCTAAACACTAATAATGAACCATCAGAAAGAGAAAGAAAGCAACCCTATTTACAACTGCATCAAAAAGAACAAAATACCTGGGAATAAAGTCAACCAAGGAGGTGAAAGACCTGCACACTGAAAACTTTAAGACATTGATGAAGACATTGAAAGACACACCACTAAATGGAAAGATATCCTGTTCTCATGGAATGGAACAATTAATATTGTTAAAATATCCATGCTACCCAAAGCAGTGGGCACAGTGAATGCAATCCCTCCCAAAATTCCATGGTATTTTCCCCCAAAATAGAGCAAATCCTCCTAATATCTGTGGGGAACCACAAAGGACCCCAAATAGCCAAAGAAACCCTGAAAAAAGAGAACGGGCTGGAGGCATCTCCCTCCCTGACGTCACACTCTGCTGAGAAGCTACAGTCACCAAAACAGTGTGGAACTGGCTCAAAACGGGCACAGGGACCAGAGGAACAGGACAGAGAGCCCAGAATTCAACCCACACGGACGGGGTCGGTGAATTTATGACACAGGGACCAAGGACACACCAAGGAGCACGACACGCCCCACGATAAATGGTGCTGGGAAAACTGGACGCCCCATAACTCACGCTGGCTACCCTGCACCCAAACCTGACCAAAAACCCAGCTTCCCACGCCAAGCCCTCCCTCGCTCACACGAAGACGGACCCCCTCAACGGTCAGTCGCCCACAGGAAGCTTCTCCCCACTTTTCCTCACCGTCTCTTCACCTTTTCCTCAGGCCATCACCTGGGTCCTCAGGAAACCTAGTTCCCTAGTCAGCGTGGACGCAGCCCCACTTTGTCCTGAAGCCGAAACCGAAGTGAGTCCTAAGGAGACGGAGACCGAGTTCCTCTCAGCAGAGACGCCGAGCCGGGCGTCCTACCCGAAGGCCCCCGCCCCCGCCCCCGCCCCCGCGCCTGAGGCGGCTCAACTCCTCTCAGCTGCCCTCACAATCGAGGTCCATGGAACGAGCATGCGCTGTGGGTCAGAGAGGCGAACTCGGCGCCACCCTGTGGTCAGTGCAGGAAGTGCAGGCCGCGCCTCCCTCACAGGTCACTGGGGGCAGCGTGCCCTACCGACAGGACTGCTGAATCCATTCAACTGGAAATTCAAACTGAAATGGAGTCTCTATCCCAAAAGTTTTCTAAAAGTAGTTAAGGAACAATTAATTGGAAACCATTTGGAATGAAGTGAATGTAGATGCAAACTTTACAACTTATACCAAATTCACTCAAAGTTATTCAGAGGCAAATTTTATTTTAGTTTATAATTTATGTTTGGCTGCGTTGGGTCTTCGTTGCTGCATGTGGGCTTCCTCTAGTTGCGTCGAGCGGGGCTACTCTTCGTTGCGGTGCACGGGCTTCTCATTGCGGTGGCTTCTCTCGTGGGCGAGCACGGGCTCTAGGCGCGCAGGCTTCAGTAGTTGTGCCGTGCAGGCTTGGTTGCTCTGCGGCATGTGGGATCTTCCCGGACCAGGGCTCGAGCCCGTGTCCCCTGCATTGGCAGGCGGACTCTTAACCACTGCGTCACCTGTGGGGGAAGTCCCCACAGACAAACTTTAAATACAAAACTATTCAAGGGGCTTCCCTGGTGGCGCAGTGGTTGAGAATCTGCCTGCCAACGCAGGGGACACGGGTTCGAGCCCTGGTCCGGGAAGATCCCACATGCCGCGGAGCAACTAGGCCCGTGAGCCACGACTCCTGAGCCTGCGCGTCTGGAGCCCGTGCTCCGCAACAAGAGAGGCCGCGATAGCGAGAGGCCCGCGCACCGCGAGGAAGAGGGGCCCCCGCTTGCCACAACTAGAGAAAGCCTTCGCACAGAAACGAAGACCCAACACAGCCAAAAATAAATTAATTAATTAATCAATTAAAAAGAAAAGCCGTCTCTCAAATTTAACTTCCAGAATATATTCAGGAAAAACGCATACGCCCTTTTTGGCCAACCAAAGAAGCGGGCAATGCAAATCAACACTACAAAGAGGTATCACTTCGAATCAGAAAAAAGGACCATCCTCACAAAGGGTAAAAACCAGAGATGCAGGACAAGGAGAGGAGAAAAGGGAGCCTCGTTACACTGAAGGGGGGAATGTAAATTGCCAACGGCCACTCTGGAGAAGTGTGCTGTGTTTCCTAAAACATCTAAAAAACAGAGCTACAAAGCATAGGGCGCTTCCACTCATGGGCCTATATGTTGGAAAATCCAAAAATCCACAGGACGCAGGCACCCCGTTTACTGCTGCTATGCTTACAACAGCCTCGACTTGGGTACAACTTCATAGTCCTTGGAAGGAAAAAATGGTGAAAGAAAATTTGGTACTTAAGCACAACGGAATATTACTCAGCCCTGAAATCAATGAAATGAGGCCAGTTGCAGCGACTCAGGGGGACTTATGTATGGTCATTGAGAGTGAAATAAGTTAGACAGCAAGAGAAACTTATCATAAGATATCACTTATAAAGGGAATCTAAAAATCGCCAACCGTGAACTGAATTACAAACAGAACACCATCACACATTTACAAAACACACTTATGGCTGCTTAAGGGGAAAAGTGTGGTGCGTTGATGCACAAACCAGGAGGTTGAAATTGGCACAGATACCGTTCCATACGCCAATAATGTAATCGCCAAGACATACTCATTGTTCAAGGAACTGGACTCAGCACACTCTATTCACAGAAAAAACATATATCTGACTACTAGAAACTAGAAAAGAATTTATTGATGTCTCTCTCTAAGTGACTCAAGTGGATGTACAGCACCAAGAAACACAACATTGCAAATCAGCTACACCCCATTATAAAAATTAAATATAAAAAGAGAAAGACAGTGAGAGAGAGAGAGGAATTCTTACAAAATTCAATCAGGGGCTGTGAGGCAACTGGACTGACCACATCTACACTCACAGCTGAATGGGACGTAAGGCTGGACACCCTAACCCTAAACCCTAACCCTAACCCAACCCTAACCCTACCTTAACCCTAACCCTAACCCAACACTAACCCTAACCCTAACCCTAAACCTAAACCCTAACCCTAACCCCTGACCCTAACCCAACCCTAAGCCTAACCCTAACCCTAACCCCTAGCCCTAGCCCTAGCCCTAACCCTGACCCCTAACCCTTAACCCCTAACCCCTAACCCTAACCAAGTTCACAAGTAAACTTCTCGCCCACCTGGAGAGAGTGATTTAATTTGAAAGAGTAAAGACACAATCAGCCCAGTAATTGGCCACGGGGGCTGGAGGGGCCAAGGCTAACCTGAGCTGGAGGAACGTGGGTGCCTGCCTGGACGCTCAGAGGCCAAGGGCTGTCCTGAGACCTGCTTGGACACCCGTGCAGATGGAACAAAGGACCCGCCCAGTCCCAAGAGGGCCCCACCAGCCCTCACGAACGCAACACCAGACTTCCCTGGTGGCGCAGTGGTTAAGAATCCACCTGCCAATGCAGGGGACACGGGTTTGAGCCCTGGTCCGGGAAGATCCCACATGCTGTGGAGCAACTAAGCCCGTGCACCACAACTACTGAGCCTGCACTCTAGAACCCGCGAGCCCCAACTGCTGAAGCCCACGCGCTTAGAGCCCGTGCTCTGCAACAAGAGAAGCCACCTCAATGAGAAGCCCCCACTCGCCGCAACTAGAGAAAGCCTCCGGGCAGCAATGCAGACCCAACACAGCCCAAAATTAATTAATTAATTAATTAATTAATTAATTAAGAAAAAAAAAAAAGGCAGCGCCTGGGGGCTGGCAGACTGATGCACCAAGTCTTACATCACGTCTACTTAGTATCCTGCATGTCAGGGCCATGCTGGACCTGGGGCTGCCCAGACAGAGTGGGGCCTGCATCACCCTTCCCAGGAGGGAGGGTGGAGGGAAACCCTGCATGACCTCTGAGGCCCTAAGAACCCTTGACTAAGGCTGAGCTCAATTTGAAACAGTGGGTGACCAGAGCAGACATTTCATTCATCTATCAATGAGAATCCAGCACTGGAGGAGCAGAAAACAATGGCCTCGCTCAACCTTGACGCTAATCCTGACATGGACCCTAACCCTAAACTCTGATCCTGACCCTAAGCCCTGACCTAACCTTAGCCTAACCCGTACCCTAAACCTGTACCTTACCCTAACCCATGCTCTACCCGTATCCTACCTGTACCCCAATTCTAACCCATACCCTAACACCCACTCTAACACAGAACCCTAACACCCTGAGACCAAAACCATAAACCTTAACCAATAAGCAAAACCATAACCATAACCAAACCATAAAATATATTCATTAACCATACCCATAAATAACTCATTAACCACAAAACTTAAACCATAACAGCAACCATAAACCATACACAGCCCCAACCCTCACACCAGCCCCAGCCCTAATGCTAACCCTCCAAACCACTTACACCAAGCCAAGTCTAATCAGATTATACAAATACATCTTGAAAAAGAAAACTGGGGAATACTCTGGTGGCCCAGTGGTTAGGACTCTGTGCTTTCACTGCCAAGGGCTCGGGTTCGATCCCTGACTGGGGAACTAAGATCCCACAAGCCATGGGATGTGGCCAAAGTAAATAAATAATTAAAATGAAATAAAACCACTATTTTAAAAAAGATTTTAAAAATAAAGGAAAAAAACAAGAAAACTACCCCAGTACAACTTATAAATATGAACGTAAAAATCTATCACACAATAATAGCAACATGAAACCAACAGAACTTTAAATGGATAATGCCATAAGCCAAGTATCTCTACACCAGGAATTTCAGGTTGCTCAACATATGAAAAGTAAGCAATGTATTCAACCACAATAATGGTGTGAAGTAAAAACACATAATCATGTCAATTAATGCAAAAAATCTACAATGAAAATCCAGTGTTATTTCATGACAAACACTCAAGAAAGCAGGAATAAAAGGAAAGTTGTTCAATATGGAAAAGAGTAGTACAAAAAGCCACAGCAAACATCATGCTCAACGTTAAAGACTGAAAGATTTACTCCTGAAATCAGGAACAGGGCCAGGAAGCTGGCCTTCATCACCGTTACTCAATAGTGTACTGGAAGTTCTACCCAGAATCTTGAGGAAAGAAACAAAAGGCATCCATGGGTGAATGGAAAAATTAAAACCGGGTCTCTTCACAGAACATAGGTCACATCATCTTATATATAAAACTACCTATAATCAGCAAAGAAATTATTTGAGCTAATCAACTAATTAATAAGCAAAGTTACAGAACAAAATATCAATTCATGAAAATCTATCTTATATGCATACGCTGGCAAAAAATAATCTGAAAAAGAATTTATGAGAACAATTCCATTTTTAATAATGTCAACATCAATATTTAGGAGGATATTTAATCAAGGTACAAGACTTGTTTTTATGTATGTAAAGTTGTATGTTTGAAATTACTGGAAAGTCAATTACTTTTCAAAACAGCATGTATGTCAACAGCATGCCAGAAAAGCAGAGAAAACATCAAACTTCCATATAGAAGCCAAGCCTTACCCAGATCCAGTTCACCCAAAGTCCACATGTCATTTAGAGGCACTGTGGGAAGGTTATATTAGGAGCCGCTGTCCTCCGTGTTGTGGACGACCTGGATATGGTAGAAACAGTGGGATTTTTGAATTCCAATTTTCCACTTCATTCCACAAAAAAACTATGAGAACTAATAAATCAATTCAGTAAAGTTGCAAAATCAATACACAGAAATCAGTTGCCTTTCTAAACACTAATAATGAACCATCAGAAAGAGAAAGAAAGCAACCCTATTTACAACTGCATCAAAAAGAACAAAATACCTGGGAATAAAGTCAACCAAGGAGGTGAAAGACCTGCACACTGAAAACTTTAAGACATTGATGAAGACATTGAAAGACACACCACTAAATGGAAAGATATCCTGTTCTCATGGAATGGAACAATTAATATTGTTAAAATATCCATGCTACCCAAAGCAGTGGGCACAGTGAATGCAATCCCTCCCAAAATTCCATGGTATTTTCCCCCAAAATAGAGCAAATCCTCCTAATATCTGTGGGGAACCACAAAGGACCCCAAATAGCCAAAGAAACCCTGAAAAAAGAGAACGGGCTGGAGGCATCTCCCTCCCTGACGTCACACTCTGCTGAGAAGCTACAGTCACCAAAACAGTGTGGAACTGGCTCAAAACGGGCACAGGGACCAGAGGAACAGGACAGAGAGCCCAGAATTCAACCCACACGGACGGGGTCGGTGAATTTATGACACAGGGACCAAGGACACACCAAGGAGCACGACACGCCCCACGATAAATGGTGCTGGGAAAACTGGACGCCCCATAACTCACGCTGGCTACCCTGCACCCAAACCTGACCAAAAACCCAGCTTCCCACGCCAAGCCCTCCCTCGCTCACACGAAGACGGACCCCCTCAACGGTCAGTCGCCCACAGGAAGCTTCTCCCCACTTTTCCTCACCGTCTCTTCACCTTTTCCTCAGGCCATCACCTGGGTCCTCAGGAAACCTAGTTCCCTAGTCAGCGTGGACGCAGCCCCACTTTGTCCTGAAGCCGAAACCGAAGTGAGTCCTAAGGAGACGGAGACCGAGTTCCTCTCAGCAGAGACGCCGAGCCGGGCGTCCTACCCGAAGGCCCCCGCCCCCGCCCCCGCCCCCGCGCCTGAGGCGGCTCAACTCCTCTCAGCTGCCCTCACAATCGAGGTCCATGGAACGAGCATGCGCTGTGGGTCAGAGAGGCGAACTCGGCGCCACCCTGTGGTCAGTGCAGGAAGTGCAGGCCGCGCCTCCCTCACAGGTCACTGGGGGCAGCGTGCCCTACCGACAGGACTGCTGAATCCATTCAACTGGAAATTCAAACTGAAATGGAGTCTCTATCCCAAAAGTTTTCTAAAAGTAGTTAAGGAACAATTAATTGGAAACCATTTGGAATGAAGTGAATGTAGATGCAAACTTTACAACTTATACCAAATTCACTCAAAGTTATTCAGAGGCAAATTTTATTTTAGTTTATAATTTATGTTTGGCTGCGTTGGGTCTTCGTTGCTGCATGTGGGCTTCCTCTAGTTGCGTCGAGCGGGGCTACTCTTCGTTGCGGTGCACGGGCTTCTCATTGCGGTGGCTTCTCTCGTGGGCGAGCACGGGCTCTAGGCGCGCAGGCTTCAGTAGTTGTGCCGTGCAGGCTTGGTTGCTCTGCGGCATGTGGGATCTTCCCGGACCAGGGCTCGAGCCCGTGTCCCCTGCATTGGCAGGCGGACTCTTAACCACTGCGTCACCTGTGGGGGAAGTCCCCACAGACAAACTTTAAATACAAAACTATTCAAGGGGCTTCCCTGGTGGCGCAGTGGTTGAGAATCTGCCTGCCAACGCAGGGGACACGGGTTCGAGCCCTGGTCCGGGAAGATCCCACATGCCGCGGAGCAACTAGGCCCGTGAGCCACGACTCCTGAGCCTGCGCGTCTGGAGCCCGTGCTCCGCAACAAGAGAGGCCGCGATAGCGAGAGGCCCGCGCACCGCGAGGAAGAGGGGCCCCCGCTTGCCACAACTAGAGAAAGCCTTCGCACAGAAACGAAGACCCAACACAGCCAAAAATAAATTAATTAATTAATCAATTAAAAAGAAAAGCCGTCTCTCAAATTTAACTTCCAGAATATATTCAGGAAAAACGCATACGCCCTTTTTGGCCAACCAAAGAAGCGGGCAATGCAAATCAACACTACAAAGAGGTATCACTTCGAATCAGAAAAAAGGACCATCCTCACAAAGGGTAAAAACCAGAGATGCAGGACAAGGAGAGGAGAAAAGGGAGCCTCGTTACGCTGAAGGGGGGAATGTAAATTGCCAACGGCCACTCTGGAGAAGTGTGCTGTGTTTCCTAAAACATCTAAAAAACAGAGCTACAAAGCATAGGGCGCTTCCACTCATGGGTCTATATGTTGGAAAATCCAAAAATCCACAGGACGCAGGCACCCCGTTTACTGCTGCTATGCTTACAACAGCCTCGACTTGGGTACAACTTCATAGTCCTTGGAAGGAAAAAATGGTGAAAGAAAATTTGGTACTTAAGCACAACGGAATATTACTCAGCCCTGAAATCAATGAAATGAGGCCAGTTGCAGCGACTCAGGGGGACTTATGTATGGTCATTGAGAGTGAAATAAGTTAGACAGCAAGAGAAACTTATCATAAGATATCACTTATAAAGGGAATCTAAAAATCGCCAACCGTGAACTGAATTACAAACAGAACACCATCACACATTTACAAAACACACTTATGGCTGCTTAAGGGGAAAAGTGTGGTGCGGTGATGCACAAACCAGGAGGTTGAAATTGGCACAGATACCGTTCCATACGCCAATAATGTAATCGCCAAGACATACTCATTGTTCAAGGAACTGGACTCAGCACACTCTATTCACAGAAAAAACATATATCTGACTACTAGAAACTAGAAAAGAATTTATTGATGTCTCTCTCTAAGTGACTCAAGTGGATGTACAGCACCAAGAAACACAACATTGCAAATCAGCTACACCCCATTATAAAAATTAAATATAAAAAGAGAAAGACAGTGAGAGAGAGAGAGGAATTCTTACAAAATTCAATCAGGGGCTGTGAGGCAACTGGACTGACCACATCTACACTCACAGCTGAATGGGACGTAAGGCTGGACACCCTAACCCTAAACCCTAACCCTAACCCAACCCTAACCCTACCTTAACCCTAACCCTAACCCAACACTAACCCTAACCCTAACCCTAAACCTAAACCCTAACCCTAACCCCTGACCCTAACCCAACCCTAAGCCTAACCCTAACCCTAACCCCTAGCCCTAGCCCTAGCCCTAACCCTGACCCTAACCCCTAACCCTTAACCCCTAACCCCTAACCCTAACCAAGTTCACAAGTAAACTTCTCGCCCACCTGGAGAGAGTGATTTAATTTGAAAGAGTAAAGACACAATCAGCCCAGTAATTGGCCACGGGGGCTGGAGGGGCCAAGGCTAACCTGAGCTGGAGGAACGTGGGTGCCTGCCTGGACGCTCAGAGGCCAAGGGCTGTCCTGAGACCTGCTTGGACACCCGTGCAGATGGAACAAAGGACCCGCCCAGTCCCAAGAGGGCCCCACCAGCCCTCACGAACGCAACACCAGACTTCCCTGGTGGCGCAGTGGTTAAGAATCCACCTGCCAATGCAGGGGACACGGGTTTGAGCCCTGGTCCGGGAAGATCCCACATGCTGTGGAGCAACTAAGCCCGTGCACCACAACTACTGAGCCTGCGCTCTAGAACCCGCGAGCCCCAACTGCTGAAGCCCACGCGCTTAGAGCCCGTGCTCTGCAACAAGAGAAGCCACCTCAATGAGAAGCCCCCACTCGCCGCAACTAGAGAAAGCCTCCGGGCAGCAATGCAGACCCAACACAGCCCAAAATTAATTAATTAATTAATTAATTAATTAAGGAAAAAAAAAAAAAAGGCAGCGCCTGGGGGCTGGCAGACTGATGCACCAAGTCTTACATCACGTCTACTTAGTATCCTGCATGTCAGGGCCATGCTGGACCTGGGGCTGCCCAGACAGAGTGGGGCCTGCATCACCCTTCCCAGGAGGGAGGGTGGAGGGAAACCCTGCATGACCTCTGAGGCCCTAAGAACCCTTGACTAAGGCTGAGCTCAATTTGAAACAGTGGGTGACCAGAGCAGACATTTCATTCATCTATCAATGAGAATCCAGCACTGGAGGAGCAGAAAACAATGGCCTCGCTCAACCTTGACGCTAATCCTGACATGGACCCTAACCCTAAACTCTGATCCTGACCCTAAGCCCTGACCTAACCTTAGCCTAACCCGTACCCTAAACCTGTACCTTACCCTAACCCATGCTCTACCCGTATCCTACCTGTACCCCAATTCTAACCCATACCCTAACACCCACTCTAACACAGAACCCTAACACCCTGAGACCAAAACCATAAACCTTAACCAATAAGCAAAACCATAACCATAACCAAACCATAAAATATATTCATTAACCATACCCATAAATAACTCATTAACCACAAAACTTAAACCATAACAGCAACCATAAACCATACACAGCCCCAACCCTCACACCAGCCCCAGCCCTAATGCTAACCCTCCAAACCACTTACACCAAGCCAAGTCTAATCAGATTATACAAATACATCTTGAAAAAGAAAACTAGGGAATACTCTGGTGGCCCAGTGGTTAGGACTCTGTGCTTTCACTGCCAAGGGCTCGGGTTCGATCCCTGACTGGGGAACTAAGATCCCACAAGCCATGGGATGTGGCCAAAGTAAATAAATAATTAAAATGAAATAAAACCACTATTTTAAAAAAGATTTTAAAAATAAAGGAAAAAAACAAGAAAACTACCCCAGTACAACTTATAAATATGAACGTAAAAATCTATCACACAATAATAGCAACATGAAACCAACAGAACTTTAAATGGATAATGCCATAAGCCAAGTATCTCTACACCAGGAATTTCAGGTTGCTCAACATATGAAAAGTAAGCAATGTATTCAACCACAATAATGGTGTGAAGTAAAAACACATAATCATGTCAATTAATGCAAAAAATCTACAATGAAAATCCAGTGTTATTTCATGACAAACACTCAAGAAAGCAGGAATAAAAGGAAAGTTGTTCAATATGGAAAAGAGTAGTACAAAAAGCCACAGCAAACATCATGCTCAACGTTAAAGACTGAAAGATTTACTCCTGAAATCAGGAACAGGGCCAGGAAGCTGGCCTTCATCACCGTTACTCAATAGTGTACTGGAAGTTCTACCCAGAATCTTGAGGAAAGAAACAAAAGGCATCCATGGGTGAATGGAAAAATTAAAACCGGGTCTCTTCACAGAACATAGGTCACATCATCTTATATATAAAACTACCTATAATCAGCAAAGAAATTATTTGAGCTAATCAACTAATTAATAAGCAAAGTTACAGAACAAAATATCAATTCATGAAAATCTATCTTATATGCATACGCTGGCAAAAAATAATCTGAAAAAGAATTTATGAGAACAATTCCATTTTTAATAATGTCAACATCAATATTTAGGAGGATATTTAATCAAGGTACAAGACTTGTTTTTATGTATGTAAAGTTGTATGTTTGAAATTACTGGAAAGTCAATTACTTTTCAAAACAGCATGTATGTCAACAGCATGCCAGAAAAGCAGAGAAAACATCAAACTTCCATATAGAAGCCAAGCCTTACCCAGATCCAGTTCACCCAAAGTCCACATGTCATTTAGAGGCACTGTGGGAAGGTTATATTAGGAGCCGCTGTCCTCCGTGTTGTGGACGACCTGGATATGGTAGAAACAGTGGGATTTTTGAATTCCAATTTTCCACTTCATTCCACAAAAAAACTATGAGAACTAATAAATCAATTCAGTAAAGTTGCAAAATCAATACACAGAAATCAGTTGCCTTTCTAAACACTAATAATGAACCATCAGAAAGAGAAAGAAAGCAACCCTATTTACAACTGCATCAAAAAGAACAAAATACCTGGGAATAAAGTCAACCAAGGAGGTGAAAGACCTGCACACTGAAAACTTTAAGACATTGATGAAGACATTGAAAGACACACCAATAAATGGAAAGATATCCTGTTCTCATGGAATGGAACAATTAATATTGTTAAAATATCCATGCTACCCAAAGCAGTGGGCACAGTGAATGCAATCCCTCCCAAAATTCCATGGTATTTTCCCCCAAAATAGAGCAAATCCTCCTAATATCTGTGGGGAACCACAAAGGACCCCAAATAGCCAAAGAAACCCTGAAAAAAGAGAACGGGCTGGAGGCATCTCCCTCCCTGACGTCACACTCTGCTGAGAAGCTACAGTCACCAAAACAGTGTGGAACTGGCTCAAAACGGGCACAGGGACCAGAGGAACAGGACAGAGAGCCCAGAATTCAACCCACACGGACGGGGTCGGTGAATTTATGACACAGGGACCAAGGACACACCAAGGAGCACGACACGCCCCACGATAAATGGTGCTGGGAAAACTGGACGCCCCATAACTCACGCTGGCTACCCTGCACCCAAACCTGACCAAAAACCCAGCTTCCCACGCCAAGCCCTCCCTCGCTCACACGAAGACGGACCCCCTCAACGGTCAGTCGCCCACAGGAAGCTTCTCCCCACTTTTCCTCACCGTCTCTTCACCTTTTCCTCAGGCCATCACCTGGGTCCTCAGGAAACCTAGTTCCCTAGTCAGCGTGGACGCAGCCCCACTTTGTCCTGAAGCCGAAACCGAAGTGAGTCCTAAGGAGACGGAGACCGAGTTCCTCTCAGCAGAGACGCCGAGCCGGGCGTCCTACCCGAAGGCCCCCGCCCCCGCCCCCGCCCCCGCGCCTGAGGCGGCTCAACTCCTCTCAGCTGCCCTCACAATCGAGGTCCATGGAACGAGCATGCGCTGTGGGTCAGAGAGGCGAACTCGGCGCCACCCTGTGGTCAGTGCAGGAAGTGCAGGCCGCGCCTCCCTCACAGGTCACTGGGGGCAGCGTGCCCTACCGACAGGACTGCTGAATCCATTCAACTGGAAATTCAAACTGAAATGGAGTCTCTATCCCAAAAGTTTTCTAAAAGTAGTTAAGGAACAATTAATTGGAAACCATTTGGAATGAAGTGAATGTAGATGCAAACTTTACAACTTATACCAAATTCACTCAAAGTTATTCAGAGGCAAATTTTATTTTAGTTTATAATTTATGTTTGGCTGCGTTGGGTCTTCGTTGCTGCATGTGGGCTTCCTCTAGTTGCGTCGAGCGGGGCTACTCTTCGTTGCGGTGCACGGGCTTCTCATTGCGGTGGCTTCTCTCGTGGGCGAGCACGGGCTCTAGGCGCGCAGGCTTCAGTAGTTGTGCCGTGCAGGCTTGGTTGCTCTGCGGCATGTGGGATCTTCCCGGACCAGGGCTCGAGCCCGTGTCCCCTGCATTGGCAGGCGGACTCTTAACCACTGCGTCACCTGTGGGGGAAGTCCCCACAGACAAACTTTAAATACAAAACTATTCAAGGGGCTTCCCTGGTGGCGCAGTGGTTGAGAATCTGCCTGCCAACGCAGGGGACACGGGTTCGAGCCCTGGTCCGGGAAGATCCCACATGCCGCGGAGCAACTAGGCCCGTGAGCCACGACTCCTGAGCCTGCGCGTCTGGAGCCCGTGCTCCGCAACAAGAGAGGCCGCGATAGCGAGAGGCCCGCGCACCGCGAGGAAGAGGGGCCCCCGCTTGCCACAACTAGAGAAAGCCTTCGCACAGAAACGAAGACCCAACACAGCCAAAAATAAATTAATTAATTAATCAATTAAAAAGAAAAGCCGTCTCTCAAATTTAACTTCCAGAATATATTCAGGAAAAACGCATACGCCCTTTTTGGCCAACCAAAGAAGCGGGCAATGCAAATCAACACTACAAAGAGGTATCACTTCGAATCAGAAAAAAGGACCATCCTCACAAAGGGTAAAAACCAGAGATGCAGGACAAGGAGAGGAGAAAAGGGAGCCTCGTTACGCTGAAGGGGGGAATGTAAATTGCCAACGGCCACTCTGGAGAAGTGTGCTGTGTTTCCTAAAACATCTAAAAAACAGAGCTACAAAGCATAGGGCGCTTCCACTCATGGGCCTATATGTTGGAAAATCCAAAAATCCACAGGACGCAGGCACCCCGTTTACTGCTGCTATGCTTACAACAGCCTCGACTTGGGTACAACTTCATAGTCCTTGGAAGGAAAAAATGGTGAAAGAAAATTTGGTACTTAAGCACAACGGAATATTACTCAGCCCTGAAATCAATGAAATGAGGCCAGTTGCAGCGACTCAGGGGGACTTATGTATGGTCATTGAGAGTGAAATAAGTTAGACAGCAAGAGAAACTTATCATAAGATATCACTTATAAAGGGAATCTAAAAATCGCCAACCGTGAACTGAATTACAAACAGAACACCATCACACATTTACAAAACACACTTATGGCTGCTTAAGGGGAAAAGTGTGGTGCGGTGATGCACAAACCAGGAGGTTGAAATTGGCACAGATACCGTTCCATACGCCAATAATGTAATCGCCAAGACATACTCATTGTTCAAGGAACTGGACTCAGCACACTCTATTCACAGAAAAAACATATATCTGACTACTAGAAACTAGAAAAGAATTTATTGATGTCTCTCTCTAAGTGACTCAAGTGGATGTACAGCACCAAGAAACACAACATTGCAAATCAGCTACACCCCATTATAAAAATTAAATATAAAAAGAGAAAGACAGTGAGAGAGAGAGAGGAATTCTTACAAAATTCAATCAGGGGCTGTGAGGCAACTGGACTGACCACATCTACACTCACAGCTGAATGGGACGTAAGGCTGGACACCCTAACCCTAAACCCTAACCCTAACCCAACCCTAACCCTACCTTAACCCTAACCCTAACCCAACACTAACCCTAACCCTAACCCTAAACCTAAACCCTAACCCTAACCCCTGACCCTAACCCAACCCTAAGCCTAACCCTAACCCTAACCCCTAGCCCTAGCCCTAGCCCTAACCCTGACCCTAACCCCTAACCCTTAACCCCTAACCCCTAACCCTAACCAAGTTCACAAGTAAACTTCTCGCCCACCTGGAGAGAGTGATTTAATTTGAAAGAGTAAAGACACAATCAGCCCAGTAATTGGCCACGGGGGCTGGAGGGGCCAAGGCTAACCTGAGCTGGAGGAACGTGGGTGCCTGCCTGGACGCTCAGAGGCCAAGGGCTGTCCTGAGACCTGCTTGGACACCCGTGCAGATGGAACAAAGGACCCGCCCAGTCCCAAGAGGGCCCCACCAGCCCTCACGAACGCAACACCAGACTTCCCTGGTGGCGCAGTGGTTAAGAATCCACCTGCCAATGCAGGGGACACGGGTTTGAGCCCTGGTCCGGGAAGATCCCACATGCTGTGGAGCAACTAAGCCCGTGCACCACAACTACTGAGCCTGCACTCTAGAACCCGCGAGCCCCAACTGCTGAAGCCCACGCGCTTAGAGCCCGTGCTCTGCAACAAGAGAAGCCACCTCAATGAGAAGCCCCCACTCGCCGCAACTAGAGAAAGCCTCCGGGCAGCAATGCAGACCCAACACAGCCCAAAATTAATTAATTAATTAATTAATTAATTAATTAAGAAAAAAAAAAAAGGCAGCGCCTGGGGGCTGGCAGACTGATGCACCAAGTCTTACATCACGTCTACTTAGTATCCTGCATGTCAGGGCCATGCTGGACCTGGGGCTGCCCAGACAGAGTGGGGCCTGCATCACCCTTCCCAGGAGGGAGGGTGGAGGGAAACCCTGCATGACCTCTGAGGCCCTAAGAACCCTTGACTAAGGCTGAGCTCAATTTGAAACAGTGGGTGACCAGAGCAGACATTTCATTCATCTATCAATGAGAATCCAGCACTGGAGGAGCAGAAAACAATGGCCTCGCTCAACCTTGACGCTAATCCTGACATGGACCCTAACCCTAAACTCTGATCCTGACCCTAAGCCCTGACCTAACCTTAGCCTAACCCGTACCCTAAACCTGTACCTTACCCTAACCCATGCTCTACCCGTATCCTACCTGTACCCCAATTCTAACCCATACCCTAACACCCACTCTAACACAGAACCCTAACACCCTGAGACCAAAACCATAAACCTTAACCAATAAGCAAAACCATAACCATAACCAAACCATAAAATATATTCATTAACCATACCCATAAATAACTCATTAACCACAAAACTTAAACCATAACAGCAACCATAAACCATACACAGCCCCAACCCTCACACCAGCCCCAGCCCTAATGCTAACCCTCCAAACCACTTACACCAAGCCAAGTCTAATCAGATTATACAAATACATCTTGAAAAAGAAAACTGGGGAATACTCTGGTGGCCCAGTGGTTAGGACTCTGTGCTTTCACTGCCAAGGGCTCGGGTTCGATCCCTGACTGGGGAACTAAGATCCCACAAGCCATGGGATGTGGCCAAAGTAAATAAATAATTAAAATGAAATAAAACCACTATTTTAAAAAAGATTTTAAAAATAAAGGAAAAAAACAAGAAAACTACCCCAGTACAACTTATAAATATGAACGTAAAAATCTATCACACAATAATAGCAACATGAAACCAACAGAACTTTAAATGGATAATGCCATAAGCCAAGTATCTCTACACCAGGAATTTCAGGTTGCTCAACATATGAAAAGTAAGCAATGTATTCAACCACAATAATGGTGTGAAGTAAAAACACATAATCATGTCAATTAATGCAAAAAATCTACAATGAAAATCCAGTGTTATTTCATGACAAACACTCAAGAAAGCAGGAATAAAAGGAAAGTTGTTCAATATGGAAAAGAGTAGTACAAAAAGCCACAGCAAACATCATGCTCAACGTTAAAGACTGAAAGATTTACTCCTGAAATCAGGAACAGGGCCAGGAAGCTGGCCTTCATCACCGTTACTCAATAGTGTACTGGAAGTTCTACCCAGAATCTTGAGGAAAGAAACAAAAGGCATCCATGGGTGAATGGAAAAATTAAAACCGGGTCTCTTCACAGAACATAGGTCACATCATCTTATATATAAAACTACCTATAATCAGCAAAGAAATTATTTGAGCTAATCAACTAATTAATAAGCAAAGTTACAGAACAAAATATCAATTCATGAAAATCTATCTTATATGCATACGCTGGCAAAAAATAATCTGAAAAAGAATTTATGAGAACAATTCCATTTTTAATAATGTCAACATCAATATTTAGGAGGATATTTAATCAAGGTACAAGACTTGTTTTTATGTATGTAAAGTTGTATGTTTGAAATTACTGGAAAGTCAATTACTTTTCAAAACAGCATGTATGTCAACAGCATGCCAGAAAAGCAGAGAAAACATCAAACTTCCATATAGAAGCCAAGCCTTACCCAGATCCAGTTCACCCAAAGTCCACATGTCATTTAGAGGCACTGTGGGAAGGTTATATTAGGAGCCGCTGTCCTCCGTGTTGTGGACGACCTGGATATGGTAGAAACAGTGGGATTTTTGAATTCCAATTTTCCACTTCATTCCACAAAAAAACTATGAGAACTAATAAATCAATTCAGTAAAGTTGCAAAATCAATACACAGAAATCAGTTGCCTTTCTAAACACTAATAATGAACCATCAGAAAGAGAAAGAAAGCAACCCTATTTACAACTGCATCAAAAAGAACAAAATACCTGGGAATAAAGTCAACCAAGGAGGTGAAAGACCTGCACACTGAAAACTTTAAGACATTGATGAAGACATTGAAAGACACACCACTAAATGGAAAGATATCCTGTTCTCATGGAATGGAACAATTAATATTGTTAAAATATCCATGCTACCCAAAGCAGTGGGCACAGTGAATGCAATCCCTCCCAAAATTCCATGGTATTTTCCCCCAAAATAGAGCAAATCCTCCTAATATCTGTGGGGAACCACAAAGGACCCCAAATAGCCAAAGAAACCCTGAAAAAAGAGAACGGGCTGGAGGCATCTCCCTCCCTGACGTCACACTCTGCTGAGAAGCTACAGTCACCAAAACAGTGTGGAACTGGCTCAAAACGGGCACAGGGACCAGAGGAACAGGACAGAGAGCCCAGAATTCAACCCACACGGACGGGGTCGGTGAATTTATGACACAGGGACCAAGGACACACCAAGGAGCACGACACGCCCCACGATAAATGGTGCTGGGAAAACTGGACGCCCCATAACTCACGCTGGCTACCCTGCACCCAAACCTGACCAAAAACCCAGCTTCCCACGCCAAGCCCTCCCTCGCTCACACGAAGACGGACCCCCTCAACGGTCAGTCGCCCACAGGAAGCTTCTCCCCACTTTTCCTCACCGTCTCTTCACCTTTTCCTCAGGCCATCACCTGGGTCCTCAGGAAACCTAGTTCCCTAGTCAGCGTGGACGCAGCCCCACTTTGTCCTGAAGCCGAAACCGAAGTGAGTCCTAAGGAGACGGAGACCGAGTTCCTCTCAGCAGAGACGCCGAGCCGGGCGTCCTACCCGAAGGCCCCCGCCCCCGCCCCCGCCCCCGCGCCTGAGGCGGCTCAACTCCTCTCAGCTGCCCTCACAATCGAGGTCCATGGAACGAGCATGCGCTGTGGGTCAGAGAGGCGAACTCGGCGCCACCCTGTGGTCAGTGCAGGAAGTGCAGGCCGCGCCTCCCTCACAGGTCACTGGGGGCAGCGTGCCCTACCGACAGGACTGCTGAATCCATTCAACTGGAAATTCAAACTGAAATGGAGTCTCTATCCCAAAAGTTTTCTAAAAGTAGTTAAGGAACAATTAATTGGAAACCATTTGGAATGAAGTGAATGTAGATGCAAACTTTACAACTTATACCAAATTCACTCAAAGTTATTCAGAGGCAAATTTTATTTTAGTTTATAATTTATGTTTGGCTGCGTTGGGTCTTCGTTGCTGCATGTGGGCTTCCTCTAGTTGCGTCGAGCGGGGCTACTCTTCGTTGCGGTGCACGGGCTTCTCATTGCGGTGGCTTCTCTCGTGGGCGAGCACGGGCTCTAGGCGCGCAGGCTTCAGTAGTTGTGCCGTGCAGGCTTGGTTGCTCTGCGGCATGTGGGATCTTCCCGGACCAGGGCTCGAGCCCGTGTCCCCTGCATTGGCAGGCGGACTCTTAACCACTGCGTCACCTGTGGGGGAAGTCCCCACAGACAAACTTTAAATACAAAACTATTCAAGGGGCTTCCCTGGTGGCGCAGTGGTTGAGAATCTGCCTGCCAACGCAGGGGACACGGGTTCGAGCCCTGGTCCGGGAAGATCCCACATGCCGCGGAGCAACTAGGCCCGTGAGCCACGACTCCTGAGCCTGCGCGTCTGGAGCCCGTGCTCCGCAACAAGAGAGGCCGCGATAGCGAGAGGCCCGCGCACCGCGAGGAAGAGGGGCCCCCGCTTGCCACAACTAGAGAAAGCCTTCGCACAGAAACGAAGACCCAACACAGCCAAAAATAAATTAATTAATTAATCAATTAAAAAGAAAAGCCGTCTCTCAAATTTAACTTCCAGAATATATTCAGGAAAAACGCATACGCCCTTTTTGGCCAACCAAAGAAGCGGGCAATGCAAATCAACACTACAAAGAGGTATCACTTCGAATCAGAAAAAAGGACCATCCTCACAAAGGGTAAAAACCAGAGATGCAGGACAAGGAGAGGAGAAAAGGGAGCCTCGTTACACTGAAGGGGGGAATGTAAATTGCCAACGGCCACTCTGGAGAAGTGTGCTGTGTTTCCTAAAACATCTAAAAAACAGAGCTACAAAGCATAGGGCGCTTCCACTCATGGGCCTATATGTTGGAAAATCCAAAAATCCACAGGACGCAGGCACCCCGTTTACTGCTGCTATGCTTACAACAGCCTCGACTTGGGTACAACTTCATAGTCCTTGGAAGGAAAAAATGGTGAAAGAAAATTTGGTACTTAAGCACAACGGAATATTACTCAGCCCTGAAATCAATGAAATGAGGCCAGTTGCAGCGACTCAGGGGGACTTATGTATGGTCATTGAGAGTGAAATAAGTTAGACAGCAAGAGAAACTTATCATAAGATATCACTTATAAAGGGAATCTAAAAATCGCCAACCGTGAACTGAATTACAAACAGAACACCATCACACATTTACAAAACACACTTATGGCTGCTTAAGGGGAAAAGTGTGGTGCGTTGATGCACAAACCAGGAGGTTGAAATTGGCACAGATACCGTTCCATACGCCAATAATGTAATCGCCAAGACATACTCATTGTTCAAGGAACTGGACTCAGCACACTCTATTCACAGAAAAAACATATATCTGACTACTAGAAACTAGAAAAGAATTTATTGATGTCTCTCTCTAAGTGACTCAAGTGGATGTACAGCACCAAGAAACACAACATTGCAAATCAGCTACACCCCATTATAAAAATTAAATATAAAAAGAGAAAGACAGTGAGAGAGAGAGAGGAATTCTTACAAAATTCAATCAGGGGCTGTGAGGCAACTGGACTGACCACATCTACACTCACAGCTGAATGGGACGTAAGGCTGGACACCCTAACCCTAAACCCTAACCCTAACCCAACCCTAACCCTACCTTAACCCTAACCCTAACCCAACACTAACCCTAACCCTAACCCTAAACCTAAACCCTAACCCTAACCCCTGACCCTAACCCAACCCTAAGCCTAACCCTAACCCTAACCCCTAGCCCTAGCCCTAGCCCTAACCCTGACCCTAACCCCTAACCCTTAACCCCTAACCCCTAACCCTAACCAAGTTCACAAGTAAACTTCTCGCCCACCTGGAGAGAGTGATTTAATTTGAAAGAGTAAAGACACAATCAGCCCAGTAATTGGCCACGGGGGCTGGAGGGGCCAAGGCTAACCTGAGCTGGAGGAACGTGGGTGCCTGCCTGGACGCTCAGAGGCCAAGGGCTGTCCTGAGACCTGCTTGGACACCCGTGCAGATGGAACAAAGGACCCGCCCAGTCCCAAGAGGGCCCCACCAGCCCTCACGAACGCAACACCAGACTTCCCTGGTGGCGCAGTGGTTAAGAATCCACCTGCCAATGCAGGGGACACGGGTTTGAGCCCTGGTCCGGGAAGATCCCACATGCTGTGGAGCAACTAAGCCCGTGCACCACAACTACTGAGCCTGCGCTCTAGAACCCGCGAGCCCCAACTGCTGAAGCCCACGCGCTTAGAGCCCGTGCTCTGCAACAAGAGAAGCCACCTCAATGAGAAGCCCCCACTCGCCGCAACTAGAGAAAGCCTCCGGGCAGCAATGCAGACCCAACACAGCCCAAAATTAATTAATTAATTAATTAATTAATTAAGGAAAAAAAAAAAAAAGGCAGCGCCTGGGGGCTGGCAGACTGATGCACCAAGTCTTACATCACGTCTACTTAGTATCCTGCATGTCAGGGCCATGCTGGACCTGGGGCTGCCCAGACAGAGTGGGGCCTGCATCACCCTTCCCAGGAGGGAGGGTGGAGGGAAACCCTGCATGACCTCTGAGGCCCTAAGAACCCTTGACTAAGGCTGAGCTCAATTTGAAACAGTGGGTGACCAGAGCAGACATTTCATTCATCTATCAATGAGAATCCAGCACTGGAGGAGCAGAAAACAATGGCCTCGCTCAACCTTGACGCTAATCCTGACATGGACCCTAACCCTAAACTCTGATCCTGACCCTAAGCCCTGACCTAACCTTAGCCTAACCCGTACCCTAAACCTGTACCTTACCCTAACCCATGCTCTACCCGTATCCTACCTGTACCCCAATTCTAACCCATACCCTAACACCCACTCTAACACAGAACCCTAACACCCTGAGACCAAAACCATAAACCTTAACCAATAAGCAAAACCATAACCATAACCAAACCATAAAATATATTCATTAACCATACCCATAAATAACTCATTAACCACAAAACTTAAACCATAACAGCAACCATAAACCATACACAGCCCCAACCCTCACACCAGCCCCAGCCCTAATGCTAACCCTCCAAACCACTTACACCAAGCCAAGTCTAATCAGATTATACAAATACATCTTGAAAAAGAAAACTAGGGAATACTCTGGTGGCCCAGTGGTTAGGACTCTGTGCTTTCACTGCCAAGGGCTCGGGTTCGATCCCTGACTGGGGAACTAAGATCCCACAAGCCATGGGATGTGGCCAAAGTAAATAAATAATTAAAATGAAATAAAACCACTATTTTAAAAAAGATTTTAAAAATAAAGGAAAAAAACAAGAAAACTACCCCAGTACAACTTATAAATATGAACGTAAAAATCTATCACACAATAATAGCAACATGAAACCAACAGAACTTTAAATGGATAATGCCATAAGCCAAGTATCTCTACACCAGGAATTTCAGGTTGCTCAACATATGAAAAGTAAGCAATGTATTCAACCACAATAATGGTGTGAAGTAAAAACACATAATCATGTCAATTAATGCAAAAAATCTACAATGAAAATCCAGTGTTATTTCATGACAAACACTCAAGAAAGCAGGAATAAAAGGAAAGTTGTTCAATATGGAAAAGAGTAGTACAAAAAGCCACAGCAAACATCATGCTCAACGTTAAAGACTGAAAGATTTACTCCTGAAATCAGGAACAGGGCCAGGAAGCTGGCCTTCATCACCGTTACTCAATAGTGTACTGGAAGTTCTACCCAGAATCTTGAGGAAAGAAACAAAAGGCATCCATGGGTGAATGGAAAAATTAAAACCGGGTCTCTTCACAGAACATAGGTCACATCATCTTATATATAAAACTACCTATAATCAGCAAAGAAATTATTTGAGCTAATCAACTAATTAATAAGCAAAGTTACAGAACAAAATATCAATTCATGAAAATCTATCTTATATGCATACGCTGGCAAAAAATAATCTGAAAAAGAATTTATGAGAACAATTCCATTTTTAATAATGTCAACATCAATATTTAGGAGGATATTTAATCAAGGTACAAGACTTGTTTTTATGTATGTAAAGTTGTATGTTTGAAATTACTGGAAAGTCAATTACTTTTCAAAACAGCATGTATGTCAACAGCATGCCAGAAAAGCAGAGAAAACATCAAACTTCCATATAGAAGCCAAGCCTTACCCAGATCCAGTTCACCCAAAGTCCACATGTCATTTAGAGGCACTGTGGGAAGGTTATATTAGGAGCCGCTGTCCTCCGTGTTGTGGACGACCTGGATATGGTAGAAACAGTGGGATTTTTGAATTCCAATTTTCCACTTCATTCCACAAAAAAACTATGAGAACTAATAAATCAATTCAGTAAAGTTGCAAAATCAATACACAGAAATCAGTTGCCTTTCTAAACACTAATAATGAACCATCAGAAAGAGAAAGAAAGCAACCCTATTTACAACTGCATCAAAAAGAACAAAATACCTGGGAATAAAGTCAACCAAGGAGGTGAAAGACCTGCACACTGAAAACTTTAAGACATTGATGAAGACATTGAAAGACACACCAATAAATGGAAAGATATCCTGTTCTCATGGAATGGAACAATTAATATTGTTAAAATATCCATGCTACCCAAAGCAGTGGGCACAGTGAATGCAATCCCTCCTAAAATTCCATGGTATTTTCCCCCAAAATAGAGCAAATCCTCCTAATATCTGTGGGGAACCACAAAGGACCCCAAATAGCCAAAGAAACCCTGAAAAAAGAGAACGGGCTGGAGGCATCTCCCTCCCTGACGTCACACTCTGCTGAGAAGCTACAGTCACCAAAACAGTGTGGAACTGGCTCAAAACGGGCACAGGGACCAGAGGAACAGGACAGAGAGCCCAGAATTCAACCCACACGGACGGGGTCGGTGAATTTATGACACAGGGACCAAGGACACACCAAGGAGCACGACACGCCCCACGATAAATGGTGCTGGGAAAACTGGACGCCCCATAACTCACGCTGGCTACCCTGCACCCAAACCTGACCAAAAACCCAGCTTCCCACGCCAAGCCCTCCCTCGCTCACACGAAGACGGACCCCCTCAACGGTCAGTCGCCCACAGGAAGCTTCTCCCCACTTTTCCTCACCGTCTCTTCACCTTTTCCTCAGGCCATCACCTGGGTCCTCAGGAAACCTAGTTCCCTAGTCAGCGTGGACGCAGCCCCACTTTGTCCTGAAGCCGAAACCGAAGTGAGTCCTAAGGAGACGGAGACCGAGTTCCTCTCAGCAGAGACGCCGAGCCGGGCGTCCTACCCAAAGGCCCCCGCCCCCGCCCCCGCCCCCGCGCCTGAGGCGGCTCAACTCCTCTCAGCTGCCCTCACAATCGAGGTCCATGGAACGAGCATGCGCTGTGGGTCAGAGAGGCGAACTCGGCGCCACCCTGTGGTCAGTGCAGGAAGTGCAGGCCGCGCCTCCCTCACAGGTCACTGGGGGCAGCGTGCCCTACCGACAGGACTGCTGAATCCATTCAACTGGAAATTCAAACTGAAATGGAGTCTCTATCCCAAAAGTTTTCTAAAAGTAGTTAAGGAACAATTAATTGGAAACCATTTGGAATGAAGTGAATGTAGATGCAAACTTTACAACTTATACCAAATTCACTCAAAGTTATTCAGAGGCAAATTTTATTTTAGTTTATAATTTATGTTTGGCTGCGTTGGGTCTTCGTTGCTGCATGTGGGCTTCCTCTAGTTGCGTCGAGCGGGGCTACTCTTCGTTGCGGTGCACGGGCTTCTCATTGCGGTGGCTTCTCTCGTGGGCGAGCACGGGCTCTAGGCGCGCAGGCTTCAGTAGTTGTGCCGTGCAGGCTTGGTTGCTCTGCGGCATGTGGGATCTTCCCGGACCAGGGCTCGAGCCCGTGTCCCCTGCATTGGCAGGCGGACTCTTAACCACTGCGTCACCTGTGGGGGAAGTCCCCACAGACAAACTTTAAATACAAAACTATTCAAGGGGCTTCCCTGGTGGCGCAGTGGTTGAGAATCTGCCTGCCAACGCAGGGGACACGGGTTCGAGCCCTGGTCCGGGAAGATCCCACATGCCGCGGAGCAACTAGGCCCGTGAGCCACGACTCCTGAGCCTGCGCGTCTGGAGCCCGTGCTCCGCAACAAGAGAGGCCGCGATAGCGAGAGGCCCGCGCACCGCGAGGAAGAGGGGCCCCCGCTTGCCACAACTAGAGAAAGCCTTCGCACAGAAACGAAGACCCAACACAGCCAAAAATAAATTAATTAATTAATCAATTAAAAAGAAAAGCCGTCTCTCAAATTTAACTTCCAGAATATATTCAGGAAAAACGCATACGCCCTTTTTGGCCAACCAAAGAAGCGGGCAATGCAAATCAACACTACAAAGAGGTATCACTTCGAATCAGAAAAAAGGACCATCCTCACAAAGGGTAAAAACCAGAGATGCAGGACAAGGAGAGGAGAAAAGGGAGCCTCGTTACGCTGAAGGGGGGAATGTAAATTGCCAACGGCCACTCTGGAGAAGTGTGCTGTGTTTCCTAAAACATCTAAAAAACAGAGCTACAAAGCATAGGGCGCTTCCACTCATGGGCCTATATGTTGGAAAATCCAAAAATCCACAGGACGCAGGCACCCCGTTTACTGCTGCTATGCTTACAACAGCCTCGACTTGGGTACAACTTCATAGTCCTTGGAAGGAAAAAATGGTGAAAGAAAATTTGGTACTTAAGCACAACGGAATATTACTCAGCCCTGAAATCAATGAAATGAGGCCAGTTGCAGTGACTCAGGGGGACTTATGTATGGTCATTGAGAGTGAAATAAGTTAGACAGCAAGAGAAACTTATCATAAGATATCACTTATAAAGGGAATCTAAAAATCGCCAACCGTGAACTGAATTACAAACAGAACACCATCACACATTTACAAAACACACTTATGGCTGCTTAAGGGGAAAAGTGTGGTGCGTTGATGCACAAACCAGGAGGTTGAAATTGGCACAGATACCGTTCCATACGCCAATAATGTAATCGCCAAGACATACTCATTGTTCAAGGAACTGGACTCAGCACACTCTATTCACAGAAAAAACATATATCTGACTACTAGAAACTAGAAAAGAATTTATTGATGTCTCTCTCTAAGTGACTCAAGTGGATGTACAGCACCAAGAAACACAACATTGCAAATCAGCTACACCCCATTATAAAAATTAAATATAAAAAGAGAAAGACAGTGAGAGAGAGAGAGGAATTCTTACAAAATTCAATCAGGGGCTGTGAGGCAACTGGACTGACCACATCTACACTCACAGCTGAATGGGACGTAAGGCTGGACACCCTAACCCTAAACCCTAACCCTAACCCAACCCTAACCCTACCTTAACCCTAACCCTAACCCAACACTAACCCTAACCCTAACCCTAAACCTAAACCCTAACCCTAACCCCTGACCCTAACCCAACCCTAAGCCTAACCCTAACCCTAACCCCTAGCCCTAGCCCTAGCCCTAACCCTGACCCTAACCCCTAACCCTTAACCCCTAACCCCTAACCCTAACCAAGTTCACAAGTAAACTTCTCGCCCACCTGGAGAGAGTGATTTAATTTGAAAGAGTAAAGACACAATCAGCCCAGTAATTGGCCACGGGGGCTGGAGGGGCCAAGGCTAACCTGAGCTGGAGGAACGTGGGTGCCTGCCTGGACGCTCAGAGGCCAAGGGCTGTCCTGAGACCTGCTTGGACACCCGTGCAGATGGAACAAAGGACCCGCCCAGTCCCAAGAGGGCCCCACCAGCCCTCACGAACGCAACACCAGACTTCCCTGGTGGCGCAGTGGTTAAGAATCCACCTGCCAATGCAGGGGACACGGGTTTGAGCCCTGGTCCGGGAAGATCCCACATGCTGTGGAGCAACTAAGCCCGTGCACCACAACTACTGAGCCTGCGCTCTAGAACCCGCGAGCCCCAACTGCTGAAGCCCACGCGCTTAGAGCCCGTGCTCTGCAACAAGAGAAGCCACCTCAATGAGAAGCCCCCACTCGCCGCAACTAGAGAAAGCCTCCGGGCAGCAATGCAGACCCAACACAGCCCAAAATTAATTAATTAATTAATTAATTAATTAAGAAAAAAAAAAAAAAGGCAGCGCCTGGGGGCTGGCAGACTGATGCACCAAGTCTTACATCACGTCTACTTAGTATCCTGCATGTCAGGGCCATGCTGGACCTGGGGCTGCCCAGACAGAGTGGGGCCTGCATCACCCTTCCCAGGAGGGAGGGTGGAGGGAAACCCTGCATGACCTCTGAGGCCCTAAGAACCCTTGACTAAGGCTGAGCTCAATTTGAAACAGTGGGTGACCAGAGCAGACATTTCATTCATCTATCAATGAGAATCCAGCACTGGAGGAGCAGAAAACAATGGCCTCGCTCAACCTTGACGCTAATCCTGACATGGACCCTAACCCTAAACTCTGATCCTGACCCTAAGCCCTGACCTAACCTTAGCCTAACCCGTACCCTAAACCTGTACCTTACCCTAACCCATGCTCTACCCGTATCCTACCTGTACCCCAATTCTAACCCATACCCTAACACCCACTCTAACACAGAACCCTAACACCCTGAGACCAAAACCATAAACCTTAACCAATAAGCAAAACCATAACCATAACCAAACCATAAAATATATTCATTAACCATACCCATAAATAACTCATTAACCACAAAACTTAAACCATAACAGCAACCATAAACCATACACAGCCCCAACCCTCACACCAGCCCCAGCCCTAATGCTAACCCTCCAAACCACTTACACCAAGCCAAGTCTAATCAGATTATACAAATACATCTTGAAAAAGAAAACTGGGGAATACTCTGGTGGCCCAGTGGTTAGGACTCTGTGCTTTCACTGCCAAGGGCTCGGGTTCGATCCCTGACTGGGGAACTAAGATCCCACAAGCCATGGGATGTGGCCAAAGTAAATAAATAATTAAAATGAAATAAAACCACTATTTTAAAAAAGATTTTAAAAATAAAGGAAAAAAACAAGAAAACTACCCCAGTACAACTTATAAATATGAACGTAAAAATCTATCACACAATAATAGCAACATGAAACCAACAGAACTTTAAATGGATAATGCCATAAGCCAAGTATCTCTACACCAGGAATTTCAGGTTGCTCAACATATGAAAAGTAAGCAATGTATTCAACCACAATAATGGTGTGAAGTAAAAACACATAATCATGTCAATTAATGCAAAAAATCTACAATGAAAATCCAGTGTTATTTCATGACAAACACTCAAGAAAGCAGGAATAAAAGGAAAGTTGTTCAATATGGAAAAGAGTAGTACAAAAAGCCACAGCAAACATCATGCTCAACGTTAAAGACTGAAAGATTTACTCCTGAAATCAGGAACAGGGCCAGGAAGCTGGCCTTCATCACCGTTACTCAATAGTGTACTGGAAGTTCTACCCAGAATCTTGAGGAAAGAAACAAAAGGCATCCATGGGTGAATGGAAAAATTAAAACCGGGTCTCTTCACAGAACATAGGTCACATCATCTTATATATAAAACTACCTATAATCAGCAAAGAAATTATTTGAGCTAATCAACTAATTAATAAGCAAAGTTACAGAACAAAATATCAATTCATGAAAATCTATCTTATATGCATACGCTGGCAAAAAATAATCTGAAAAAGAATTTATGAGAACAATTCCATTTTTAATAATGTCAACATCAATATTTAGGAGGATATTTAATCAAGGTACAAGACTTGTTTTTATGTATGTAAAGTTGTATGTTTGAAATTACTGGAAAGTCAATTACTTTTCAAAACAGCATGTATGTCAACAGCATGCCAGAAAAGCAGAGAAAACATCAAACTTCCATATAGAAGCCAAGCCTTACCCAGATCCAGTTCACCCAAAGTCCACATGTCATTTAGAGGCACTGTGGGAAGGTTATATTAGGAGCCGCTGTCCTCCGTGTTGTGGACGACCTGGATATGGTAGAAACAGTGGGATTTTTGAATTCCAATTTTCCACTTCATTCCACAAAAAAACTATGAGAACTAATAAATCAATTCAGTAAAGTTGCAAAATCAATACACAGAAATCAGTTGCCTTTCTAAACACTAATAATGAACCATCAGAAAGAGAAAGAAAGCAACCCTATTTACAACTGCATCAAAAAGAACAAAATACCTGGGAATAAAGTCAACCAAGGAGGTGAAAGACCTGCACACTGAAAACTTTAAGACATTGATGAAGACATTGAAAGACACACCAATAAATGGAAAGATATCCTGTTCTCATGGAATGGAACAATTAATATTGTTAAAATATCCATGCTACCCAAAGCAGTGGGCACAGTGAATGCAATCCCTCCCAAAATTCCATGGTATTTTCCCCCAAAATAGAGCAAATCCTCCTAATATCTGTGGGGAACCACAAAGGACCCCAAATAGCCAAAGAAACCCTGAAAAAAGAGAACGGGCTGGAGGCATCTCCCTCCCTGACGTCACACTCTGCTGAGAAGCTACAGTCACCAAAACAGTGTGGAACTGGCTCAAAACGGGCACAGGGACCAGAGGAACAGGACAGAGAGCCCAGAATTCAACCCACACGGACGGGGTCGGTGAATTTATGACACAGGGACCAAGGACACACCAAGGAGCACGACACGCCCCACGATAAATGGTGCTGGGAAAACTGGACGCCCCATAACTCACGCTGGCTACCCTGCACCCAAACCTGACCAAAAACCCAGCTTCCCACGCCAAGCCCTCCCTCGCTCACACGAAGACGGACCCCCTCAACGGTCAGTCGCCCACAGGAAGCTTCTCCCCACTTTTCCTCACCGTCTCTTCACCTTTTCCTCAGGCCATCACCTGGGTCCTCAGGAAACCTAGTTCCCTAGTCAGCGTGGACGCAGCCCCACTTTGTCCTGAAGCCGAAACCGAAGTGAGTCCTAAGGAGACGGAGACCGAGTTCCTCTCAGCAGAGACGCCGAGCCGGGCGTCCTACCCAAAGGCCCCCGCCCCCGCCCCCGCCCCCGCGCCTGAGGCGGCTCAACTCCTCTCAGCTGCCCTCACAATCGAGGTCCATGGAACGAGCATGCGCTGTGGGTCAGAGAGGCGAACTCGGCGCCACCCTGTGGTCAGTGCAGGAAGTGCAGGCCGCGCCTCCCTCACAGGTCACTGGGGGCAGCGTGCCCTACCGACAGGACTGCTGAATCCATTCAACTGGAAATTCAAACTGAAATGGAGTCTCTATCCCAAAAGTTTTCTAAAAGTAGTTAAGGAACAATTAATTGGAAACCATTTGGAATGAAGTGAATGTAGATGCAAACTTTACAACTTATACCAAATTCACTCAAAGTTATTCAGAGGCAAATTTTATTTTAGTTTATAATTTATGTTTGGCTGCGTTGGGTCTTCGTTGCTGCATGTGGGCTTCCTCTAGTTGCGTCGAGCGGGGCTACTCTTCGTTGCGGTGCACGGGCTTCTCATTGCGGTGGCTTCTCTCGTGGGCGAGCACGGGCTCTAGGCGCGCAGGCTTCAGTAGTTGTGCCGTGCAGGCTTGGTTGCTCTGCGGCATGTGGGATCTTCCCGGACCAGGGCTCGAGCCCGTGTCCCCTGCATTGGCAGGCGGACTCTTAACCACTGCGTCACCTGTGGGGGAAGTCCCCACAGACAAACTTTAAATACAAAACTATTCAAGGGGCTTCCCTGGTGGCGCAGTGGTTGAGAATCTGCCTGCCAACGCAGGGGACACGGGTTCGAGCCCTGGTCCGGGAAGATCCCACATGCCGCGGAGCAACTAGGCCCGTGAGCCACGACTCCTGAGCCTGCGCGTCTGGAGCCCGTGCTCCGCAACAAGAGAGGCCGCGATAGCGAGAGGCCCGCGCACCGCGAGGAAGAGGGGCCCCCGCTTGCCACAACTAGAGAAAGCCTTCGCACAGAAACGAAGACCCAACACAGCCAAAAATAAATTAATTAATTAATCAATTAAAAAGAAAAGCCGTCTCTCAAATTTAACTTCCAGAATATATTCAGGAAAAACGCATACGCCCTTTTTGGCCAACCAAAGAAGCGGGCAATGCAAATCAACACTACAAAGAGGTATCACTTCGAATCAGAAAAAAGGACCATCCTCACAAAGGGTAAAAACCAGAGATGCAGGACAAGGAGAGGAGAAAAGGGAGCCTCGTTACGCTGAAGGGGGGAATGTAAATTGCCAACGGCCACTCTGGAGAAGTGTGCTGTGTTTCCTAAAACATCTAAAAAACAGAGCTACAAAGCATAGGGCGCTTCCACTCATGGGCCTATATGTTGGAAAATCCAAAAATCCACAGGACGCAGGCACCCCGTTTACTGCTGCTATGCTTACAACAGCCTCGACTTGGGTACAACTTCATAGTCCTTGGAAGGAAAAAATGGTGAAAGAAAATTTGGTACTTAAGCACAACGGAATATTACTCAGCCCTGAAATCAATGAAATGAGGCCAGTTGCAGCGACTCAGGGGGACTTATGTATGGTCATTGAGAGTGAAATAAGTTAGACAGCAAGAGAAACTTATCATAAGATATCACTTATAAAGGGAATCTAAAAATCGCCAACCGTGAACTGAATTACAAACAGAACACCATCACACATTTACAAAACACACTTATGGCTGCTTAAGGGGAAAAGTGTGGTGCGTTGATGCACAAACCAGGAGGTTGAAATTGGCACAGATACCGTTCCATACGCCAATAATGTAATCGCCAAGACATACTCATTGTTCAAGGAACTGGACTCAGCACACTCTATTCACAGAAAAAACATATATCTGACTACTAGAAACTAGAAAAGAATTTATTGATGTCTCTCTCTAAGTGACTCAAGTGGATGTACAGCACCAAGAAACACAACATTGCAAATCAGCTACACCCCATTATAAAAATTAAATATAAAAAGAGAAAGACAGTGAGAGAGAGAGAGGAATTCTTACAAAATTCAATCAGGGGCTGTGAGGCAACTGGACTGACCACATCTACACTCACAGCTGAATGGGACGTAAGGCTGGACACCCTAACCCTAAACCCTAACCCTAACCCAACCCTAACCCTACCTTAACCCTAACCCTAACCCAACACTAACCCTAACCCTAACCCTAAACCTAAACCCTAACCCTAACCCCTGACCCTAACCCAACCCTAAGCCTAACCCTAACCCTAACCCCTAGCCCTAGCCCTAGCCCTAACCCTGACCCTAACCCCTAACCCTTAACCCCTAACCCCTAACCCTAACCAAGTTCACAAGTAAACTTCTCGCCCACCTGGAGAGAGTGATTTAATTTGAAAGAGTAAAGACACAATCAGCCCAGTAATTGGCCACGGGGGCTGGAGGGGCCAAGGCTAACCTGAGCTGGAGGAACGTGGGTGCCTGCCTGGACGCTCAGAGGCCAAGGGCTGTCCTGAGACCTGCTTGGACACCCGTGCAGATGGAACAAAGGACCCGCCCAGTCCCAAGAGGGCCCCACCAGCCCTCACGAACGCAACACCAGACTTCCCTGGTGGCGCAGTGGTTAAGAATCCACCTGCCAATGCAGGGGACACGGGTTTGAGCCCTGGTCCGGGAAGATCCCACATGCTGTGGAGCAACTAAGCCCGTGCACCACAACTACTGAGCCTGCACTCTAGAACCCGCGAGCCCCAACTGCTGAAGCCCACGCGCTTAGAGCCCGTGCTCTGCAACAAGAGAAGCCACCTCAATGAGAAGCCCCCACTCGCCGCAACTAGAGAAAGCCTCCGGGCAGCAATGCAGACCCAACACAGCCCAAAATTAATTAATTAATTAATTAATTAATTAAGAAAAAAAAAAAAGGCAGCGCCTGGGGGCTGGCAGACTGATGCACCAAGTCTTACATCACGTCTACTTAGTATCCTGCATGTCAGGGCCATGCTGGACCTGGGGCTGCCCAGACAGAGTGGGGCCTGCATCACCCTTCCCAGGAGGGAGGGTGGAGGGAAACCCTGCATGACCTCTGAGGCCCTAAGAACCCTTGACTAAGGCTGAGCTCAATTTGAAACAGTGGGTGACCAGAGCAGACATTTCATTCATCTATCAATGAGAATCCAGCACTGGAGGAGCAGAAAACAATGGCCTCGCTCAACCTTGACGCTAATCCTGACATGGACCCTAACCCTAAACTCTGATCCTGACCCTAAGCCCTGACCTAACCTTAGCCTAACCCGTACCCTAAACCTGTACCTTACCCTAACCCATGCTCTACCCGTATCCTACCTGTACCCCAATTCTAACCCATACCCTAACACCCACTCTAACACAGAACCCTAACACCCTGAGACCAAAACCATAAACCTTAACCAATAAGCAAAACCATAACCATAACCAAACCATAAAATATATTCATTAACCATACCCATAAATAACTCATTAACCACAAAACTTAAACCATAACAGCAACCATAAACCATACACAGCCCCAACCCTCACACCAGCCCCAGCCCTAATGCTAACCCTCCAAACCACTTACACCAAGCCAAGTCTAATCAGATTATACAAATACATCTTGAAAAAGAAAACTGGGGAATACTCTGGTGGCCCAGTGGTTAGGACTCTGTGCTTTCACTGCCAAGGGCTCGGGTTCGATCCCTGACTGGGGAACTAAGATCCCACAAGCCATGGGATGTGGCCAAAGTAAATAAATAATTAAAATGAAATAAAACCACTATTTTAAAAAAGATTTTAAAAATAAAGGAAAAAAACAAGAAAACTACCCCAGTACAACTTATAAATATGAACGTAAAAATCTATCACACAATAATAGCAACATGAAACCAACAGAACTTTAAATGGATAATGCCATAAGCCAAGTATCTCTACACCAGGAATTTCAGGTTGCTCAACATATGAAAAGTAAGCAATGTATTCAACCACAATAATGGTGTGAAGTAAAAACACATAATCATGTCAATTAATGCAAAAAATCTACAATGAAAATCCAGTGTTATTTCATGACAAACACTCAAGAAAGCAGGAATAAAAGGAAAGTTGTTCAATATGGAAAAGAGTAGTACAAAAAGCCACAGCAAACATCATGCTCAACGTTAAAGACTGAAAGATTTACTCCTGAAATCAGGAACAGGGCCAGGAAGCTGGCCTTCATCACCGTTACTCAATAGTGTACTGGAAGTTCTACCCAGAATCTTGAGGAAAGAAACAAAAGGCATCCATGGGTGAATGGAAAAATTAAAACCGGGTCTCTTCACAGAACATAGGTCACATCATCTTATATATAAAACTACCTATAATCAGCAAAGAAATTATTTGAGCTAATCAACTAATTAATAAGCAAAGTTACAGAACAAAATATCAATTCATGAAAATCTATCTTATATGCATACGCTGGCAAAAAATAATCTGAAAAAGAATTTATGAGAACAATTCCATTTTTAATAATGTCAACATCAATATTTAGGAGGATATTTAATCAAGGTACAAGACTTGTTTTTATGTATGTAAAGTTGTATGTTTGAAATTACTGGAAAGTCAATTACTTTTCAAAACAGCATGTATGTCAACAGCATGCCAGAAAAGCAGAGAAAACATCAAACTTCCATATAGAAGCCAAGCCTTACCCAGATCCAGTTCACCCAAAGTCCACATGTCATTTAGAGGCACTGTGGGAAGGTTATATTAGGAGCCGCTGTCCTCCGTGTTGTGGACGACCTGGATATGGTAGAAACAGTGGGATTTTTGAATTCCAATTTTCCACTTCATTCCACAAAAAAACTATGAGAACTAATAAATCAATTCAGTAAAGTTGCAAAATCAATACACAGAAATCAGTTGCCTTTCTAAACACTAATAATGAACCATCAGAAAGAGAAAGAAAGCAACCCTATTTACAACTGCATCAAAAAGAACAAAATACCTGGGAATAAAGTCAACCAAGGAGGTGAAAGACCTGCACACTGAAAACTTTAAGACATTGATGAAGACATTGAAAGACACACCAATAAATGGAAAGATATCCTGTTCTCATGGAATGGAACAATTAATATTGTTAAAATATCCATGCTACCCAAAGCAGTGGGCACAGTGAATGCAATCCCTCCCAAAATTCCATGGTATTTTCCCCCAAAATAGAGCAAATCCTCCTAATATCTGTGGGGAACCACAAAGGACCCCAAATAGCCAAAGAAACCCTGAAAAAAGAGAACGGGCTGGAGGCATCTCCCTCCCTGACGTCACACTCTGCTGAGAAGCTACAGTCACCAAAACAGTGTGGAACTGGCTCAAAACGGGCACAGGGACCAGAGGAACAGGACAGAGAGCCCAGAATTCAACCCACACGGACGGGGTCGGTGAATTTATGACACAGGGACCAAGGACACACCAAGGAGCACGACACTCCCCACGATAAATGGTGCTGGGAAAACTGGACGCCCCATAACTCACGCTGGCTACCCTGCACCCAAACCTGACCAAAAACCCAGCTTCCCACGCCAAGCCCTCCCTCGCTCACACGAAGACGGACCCCCTCAACGGTCAGTCGCCCACAGGAAGCTTCTCCCCACTTTTCCTCACCGTCTCTTCACCTTTTCCTCAGGCCATCACCTGGGTCCTCAGGAAACCTAGTTCCCTAGTCAGCGTGGACGCAGCCCCACTTTGTCCTGAAGCCGAAACCGAAGTGAGTCCTAAGGAGACGGAGACCGAGTTCCTCTCAGCAGAGACGCCCAGCCGGGCGTCCTACCCGAAGGCCCCCGCCCCCGCCCCCGCCCCCGCGCCTGAGGCGGCTCAACTCCTCTCAGCTGCCCTCACAATCGAGTTCCATGGAACGAGCATGCGCTGTGGGTCAGAGAGGCGAACTCGGCGCCACCCTGTGGTCAGTGCAGGAAGTGCAGGCCGCGCCTCCCTCACAGGTCACTGGGGGCAGCGTGCCCTACCGACAGGACTGCTGAATCCATTCAACTGGAAATTCAAACTGAAATGGAGTCTCTATCCCAAAAGTTTTCTAAAAGTAGTTAAGGAACAATTAATTGGAAACCATTTGGAATGAAGTGAATGTAGATGCAAACTTTACAACTTATACCAAATTCACTCAAAGTTATTCAGAGGCAAATTTTATTTTAGTTTATAATTTATGTTTGGCTGCGTTGGGTCTTCGTTGCTGCATGTGGGCTTCCTCTAGTTGCGTCGAGCGGGGCTACTCTTCGTTGCGGTGCACGGGCTTCTCATTGCGGTGGCTTCTCTCGTGGGCGAGCACGGGCTCTAGGCGCGCAGGCTTCAGTAGTTGTGCCGTGCAGGCTTGGTTGCTCTGCGGCATGTGGGATCTTCCCGGACCAGGGCTCGAGCCCGTGTCCCCTGCATTGGCAGGCGGACTCTTAACCACTGCGTCACCTGTGGGGGAAGTCCCCACAGACAAACTTTAAATACAAAACTATTCAAGGGGCTTCCCTGGTGGCGCAGTGGTTGAGAATCTGCCTGCCAACGCAGGGGACACGGGTTCGAGCCCTGGTCCGGGAAGATCCCACATGCCGCGGAGCAACTAGGCCCGTGAGCCACGACTCCTGAGCCTGCGCGTCTGGAGCCCGTGCTCCGCAACAAGAGAGGCCGCGATAGCGAGAGGCCCGCGCACCGCGAGGAAGAGGGGCCCCCGCTTGCCACAACTAGAGAAAGCCTTCGCACAGAAACGAAGACCCAACACAGCCAAAAATAAATTAATTAATTAATCAATTAAAAAGAAAAGCCGTCTCTCAAATTTAACTTCCAGAATATATTCAGGAAAAACGCATACGCCCTTTTTGGCCAACCAAAGAAGCGGGCAATGCAAATCAACACTACAAAGAGGTATCACTTCGAATCAGAAAAAAGGACCATCCTCACAAAGGGTAAAAACCAGAGATGCAGGACAAGGAGAGGAGAAAAGGGAGCCTCGTTACGCTGAAGGGGGGAATGTAAATTGCCAACGGCCACTCTGGAGAAGTGTGCTGTGTTTCCTAAAACATCTAAAAAACAGAGCTACAAAGCATAGGGCGCTTCCACTCATGGGCCTATATGTTGGAAAATCCAAAAATCCACAGGACGCAGGCACCCCGTTTACTGCTGCTATGCTTACAACAGCCTCGACTTGGGTACAACTTCATAGTCCTTGGAAGGAAAAAATGGTGAAAGAAAATTTGGTACTTAAGCACAACGGAATATTACTCAGCCCTGAAATCAATGAAATGAGGCCAGTTGCAGCGACTCAGGGGGACTTATGTATGGTCATTGAGAGTGAAATAAGTTAGACAGCAAGAGAAACTTATCATAAGATATCACTTATAAAGGGAATCTAAAAATCGCCAACCGTGAACTGAATTACAAACAGAACACCATCACACATTTACAAAACACACTTATGGCTGCTTAAGGGGAAAAGTGTGGTGCGTTGATGCACAAACCAGGAGGTTGAAATTGGCACAGATACCGTTCCATACGCCAATAATGTAATCGCCAAGACATACTCATTGTTCAAGGAACTGGACTCAGCACACTCTATTCACAGAAAAAACATATATCTGACTACTAGAAACTAGAAAAGAATTTATTGATGTCTCTCTCTAAGTGACTCAAGTGGATGTACAGCACCAAGAAACACAACATTGCAAATCAGCTACACCCCATTATAAAAATTAAATATAAAAAGAGAAAGACAGTGAGAGAGAGAGAGGAATTCTTACAAAATTCAATCAGGGGCTGTGAGGCAACTGGACTGACCACATCTACACTCACAGCTGAATGGGACGTAAGGCTGGACACCCTAACCCTAAACCCTAACCCTAACCCAACCCTAACCCTACCTTAACCCTAACCCTAACCCAACACTAACCCTAACCCTAACCCTAAACCTAAACCCTAACCCTAACCCCTGACCCTAACCCAACCCTAAGCCTAACCCTAACCCTAACCCCTAGCCCTAGCCCTAGCCCTAACCCTGACCCTAACCCCTAACCCTTAACCCCTAACCCCTAACCCTAACCAAGTTCACAAGTAAACTTCTCGCCCACCTGGAGAGAGTGATTTAATTTGAAAGAGTAAAGACACAATCAGCCCAGTAATTGGCCACGGGGGCTGGAGGGGCCAAGGCTAACCTGAGCTGGAGGAACGTGGGTGCCTGCCTGGACGCTCAGAGGCCAAGGGCTGTCCTGAGACCTGCTTGGACACCCGTGCAGATGGAACAAAGGACCCGCCCAGTCCCAAGAGGGCCCCACCAGCCCTCACGAACGCAACACCAGACTTCCCTGGTGGCGCAGTGGTTAAGAATCCACCTGCCAATGCAGGGGACACGGGTTTGAGCCCTGGTCCGGGAAGATCCCACATGCTGTGGAGCAACTAAGCCCGTGCACCACAACTACTGAGCCTGCGCTCTAGAACCCGCGAGCCCCAACTGCTGAAGCCCACGCGCTTAGAGCCCGTGCTCTGCAACAAGAGAAGCCACCTCAATGAGAAGCCCCCACTCGCCGCAACTAGAGAAAGCCTCCGGGCAGCAATGCAGACCCAACACAGCCCAAAATTAATTAATTAATTAATTAATTAATTAAGAAAAAAAAAAAAAAGGCAGCGCCTGGGGGCTGGCAGACTGATGCACCAAGTCTTACATCACGTCTACTTAGTATCCTGCATGTCAGGGCCATGCTGGACCTGGGGCTGCCCAGACAGAGTGGGGCCTGCATCACCCTTCCCAGGAGGGAGGGTGGAGGGAAACCCTGCATGACCTCTGAGGCCCTAAGAACCCTTGACTAAGGCTGAGCTCAATTTGAAACAGTGGGTGACCAGAGCAGACATTTCATTCATCTATCAATGAGAATCCAGCACTGGAGGAGCAGAAAACAATGGCCTCGCTCAACCTTGACGCTAATCCTGACATGGACCCTAACCCTAAACTCTGATCCTGACCCTAAGCCCTGACCTAACCTTAGCCTAACCCGTACCCTAAACCTGTACCTTACCCTAACCCATGCTCTACCCGTATCCTACCTGTACCCCAATTCTAACCCATACCCTAACACCCACTCTAACACAGAACCCTAACACCCTGAGACCAAAACCATAAACCTTAACCAATAAGCAAAACCATAACCATAACCAAACCATAAAATATATTCATTAACCATACCCATAAATAACTCATTAACCACAAAACTTAAACCATAACAGCAACCATAAACCATACACAGCCCCAACCCTCACACCAGCCCCAGCCCTAATGCTAACCCTCCAAACCACTTACACCAAGCCAAGTCTAATCAGATTATACAAATACATCTTGAAAAAGAAAACTGGGGAATACTCTGGTGGCCCAGTGGTTAGGACTCTGTGCTTTCACTGCCAAGGGCTCGGGTTCGATCCCTGACTGGGGAACTAAGATCCCACAAGCCATGGGATGTGGCCAAAGTAAATAAATAATTAAAATGAAATAAAACCACTATTTTAAAAAAGATTTTAAAAATAAAGGAAAAAAACAAGAAAACTACCCCAGTACAACTTATAAATATGAACGTAAAAATCTATCACACAATAATAGCAACATGAAACCAACAGAACTTTAAATGGATAATGCCATAAGCCAAGTATCTCTACACCAGGAATTTCAGGTTGCTCAACATATGAAAAGTAAGCAATGTATTCAACCACAATAATGGTGTGAAGTAAAAACACATAATCATGTCAATTAATGCAAAAAATCTACAATGAAAATCCAGTGTTATTTCATGACAAACACTCAAGAAAGCAGGAATAAAAGGAAAGTTGTTCAATATGGAAAAGAGTAGTACAAAAAGCCACAGCAAACATCATGCTCAACGTTAAAGACTGAAAGATTTACTCCTGAAATCAGGAACAGGGCCAGGAAGCTGGCCTTCATCACCGTTACTCAATAGTGTACTGGAAGTTCTACCCAGAATCTTGAGGAAAGAAACAAAAGGCATCCATGGGTGAATGGAAAAATTAAAACCGGGTCTCTTCACAGAACATAGGTCACATCATCTTATATATAAAACTACCTATAATCAGCAAAGAAATTATTTGAGCTAATCAACTAATTAATAAGCAAAGTTACAGAACAAAATATCAATTCATGAAAATCTATCTTATATGCATACGCTGGCAAAAAATAATCTGAAAAAGAATTTATGAGAACAATTCCATTTTTAATAATGTCAACATCAATATTTAGGAGGATATTTAATCAAGGTACAAGACTTGTTTTTATGTATGTAAAGTTGTATGTTTGAAATTACTGGAAAGTCAATTACTTTTCAAAACAGCATGTATGTCAACAGCATGCCAGAAAAGCAGAGAAAACATCAAACTTCCATATAGAAGCCAAGCCTTACCCAGATCCAGTTCACCCAAAGTCCACATGTCATTTAGAGGCACTGTGGGAAGGTTATATTAGGAGCCGCTGTCCTCCGTGTTGTGGACGACCTGGATATGGTAGAAACAGTGGGATTTTTGAATTCCAATTTTCCACTTCATTCCACAAAAAAACTATGAGAACTAATAAATCAATTCAGTAAAGTTGCAAAATCAATACACAGAAATCAGTTGCCTTTCTAAACACTAATAATGAACCATCAGAAAGAGAAAGAAAGCAACCCTATTTACAACTGCATCAAAAAGAACAAAATACCTGGGAATAAAGTCAACCAAGGAGGTGAAAGACCTGCACACTGAAAACTTTAAGACATTGATGAAGACATTGAAAGACACACCAATAAATGGAAAGATATCCTGTTCTCATGGAATGGAACAATTAATATTGTTAAAATATCCATGCTACCCAAAGCAGTGGGCACAGTGAATGCAATCCCTCCCAAAATTCCATGGTATTTTCCCCCAAAATAGAGCAAATCCTCCTAATATCTGTGGGGAACCACAAAGGACCCCAAATAGCCAAAGAAACCCTGAAAAAAGAGAACGGGCTGGAGGCATCTCCCTCCCTGACGTCACACTCTGCTGAGAAGCTACAGTCACCAAAACAGTGTGGAACTGGCTCAAAACGGGCACAGGGACCAGAGGAACAGGACAGAGAGCCCAGAATTCAACCCACACGGACGGGGTCGGTGAATTTATGACACAGGGACCAAGGACACACCAAGGAGCACGACACGCCCCACGATAAATGGTGCTGGGAAAACTGGACGCCCCATAACTCACGCTGGCTACCCTGCACCCAAACCTGACCAAAAACCCAGCTTCCCACGCCAAGCCCTCCCTCGCTCACACGAAGACGGACCCCCTCAACGGTCAGTCGCCCACAGGAAGCTTCTCCCCACTTTTCCTCACCGTCTCTTCACCTTTTCCTCAGGCCATCACCTGGGTCCTCAGGAAACCTAGTTCCCTAGTCAGCGTGGACGCAGCCCCACTTTGTCCTGAAGCCGAAACCGAAGTGAGTCCTAAGGAGACGGAGACCGAGTTCCTCTCAGCAGAGACGCCCAGCCGGGCGTCCTACCCGAAGGCCCCCGCCCCCGCCCCCGCCCCCGCGCCTGAGGCGGCTCAACTCCTCTCAGCTGCCCTCACAATCGAGGTCCATGGAACGAGCATGCGCTGTGGGTCAGAGAGGCGAACTCGGCGCCACCCTGTGGTCAGTGCAGGAAGTGCAGGCCGCGCCTCCCTCACAGGTCACTGGGGGCAGCGTGCCCTACCGACAGGACTGCTGAATCCATTCAACTGGAAATTCAAACTGAAATGGAGTCTCTATCCCAAAAGTTTTCTAAAAGTAGTTAAGGAACAATTAATTGGAAACCATTTGGAATGAAGTGAATGTAGATGCAAACTTTACAACTTATACCAAATTCACTCAAAGTTATTCAGAGGCAAATTTTATTTTAGTTTATAATTTATGTTTGGCTGCGTTGGGTCTTCGTTGCTGCATGTGGGCTTCCTCTAGTTGCGTCGAGCGGGGCTACTCTTCGTTGCGGTGCACGGGCTTCTCATTGCGGTGGCTTCTCTCGTGGGCGAGCACGGGCTCTAGGCGCGCAGGCTTCAGTAGTTGTGCCGTGCAGGCTTGGTTGCTCTGCGGCATGTGGGATCTTCCCGGACCAGGGCTCGAGCCCGTGTCCCCTGCATTGGCAGGCGGACTCTTAACCACTGCGTCACCTGTGGGGGAAGTCCCCACAGACAAACTTTAAATACAAAACTATTCAAGGGGCTTCCCTGGTGGCGCAGTGGTTGAGAATCTGCCTGCCAACGCAGGGGACACGGGTTCGAGCCCTGGTCCGGGAAGATCCCACATGCCGCGGAGCAACTAGGCCCGTGAGCCACGACTCCTGAGCCTGCGCGTCTGGAGCCCGTGCTCCGCAACAAGAGAGGCCGCGATAGCGAGAGGCCCGCGCACCGCGAGGAAGAGGGGCCCCCGCTTGCCACAACTAGAGAAAGCCTTCGCACAGAAACGAAGACCCAACACAGCCAAAAATAAATTAATTAATTAATCAATTAAAAAGAAAAGCCGTCTCTCAAATTTAACTTCCAGAATATATTCAGGAAAAACGCATACGCCCTTTTTGGCCAACCAAAGAAGCGGGCAATGCAAATCAACACTACAAAGAGGTATCACTTCGAATCAGAAAAAAGGACCATCCTCACAAAGGGTAAAAACCAGAGATGCAGGACAAGGAGAGGAGAAAAGGGAGCCTCGTTACGCTGAAGGGGGGAATGTAAATTGCCAACGGCCACTCTGGAGAAGTGTGCTGTGTTTCCTAAAACATCTAAAAAACAGAGCTACAAAGCATAGGGCGCTTCCACTCATGGGCCTATATGTTGGAAAATCCAAAAATCCACAGGACGCAGGCACCCCGTTTACTGCTGCTATGCTTACAACAGCCTCGACTTGGGTACAACTTCATAGTCCTTGGAAGGAAAAAATGGTGAAAGAAAATTTGGTACTTAAGCACAACGGAATATTACTCAGCCCTGAAATCAATGAAATGAGGCCAGTTGCAGCGACTCAGGGGGACTTATGTATGGTCATTGAGAGTGAAATAAGTTAGACAGCAAGAGAAACTTATCATAAGATATCACTTATAAAGGGAATCTAAAAATCGCCAACCGTGAACTGAATTACAAACAGAACACCATCACACATTTACAAAACACACTTATGGCTGCTTAAGGGGAAAAGTGTGGTGCGTTGATGCACAAACCAGGAGGTTGAAATTGGCACAGATACCGTTCCATACGCCAATAATGTAATCGCCAAGACATACTCATTGTTCAAGGAACTGGACTCAGCACACTCTATTCACAGAAAAAACATATATCTGACTACTAGAAACTAGAAAAGAATTTATTGATGTCTCTCTCTAAGTGACTCAAGTGGATGTACAGCACCAAGAAACACAACATTGCAAATCAGCTACACCCCATTATAAAAATTAAATATAAAAAGAGAAAGACAGTGAGAGAGAGAGAGGAATTCTTACAAAATTCAATCAGGGGCTGTGAGGCAACTGGACTGACCACATCTACACTCACAGCTGAATGGGACGTAAGGCTGGACACCCTAACCCTAAACCCTAACCCTAACCCAACCCTAACCCTACCTTAACCCTAACCCTAACCCAACACTAACCCTAACCCTAACCCTAAACCTAAACCCTAACCCTAACCCCTGACCCTAACCCAACCCTAAGCCTAACCCTAACCCTAACCCCTAGCCCTAGCCCTAGCCCTAACCCTGACCCTAACCCCTAACCCTTAACCCCTAACCCCTAACCCTAACCAAGTTCACAAGTAAACTTCTCGCCCACCTGGAGAGAGTGATTTAATTTGAAAGAGTAAAGACACAATCAGCCCAGTAATTGGCCACGGGGGCTGGAGGGGCCAAGGCTAACCTGAGCTGGAGGAACGTGGGTGCCTGCCTGGACGCTCAGAGGCCAAGGGCTGTCCTGAGACCTGCTTGGACACCCGTGCAGATGGAACAAAGGACCCGCCCAGTCCCAAGAGGGCCCCACCAGCCCTCACGAACGCAACACCAGACTTCCCTGGTGGCGCAGTGGTTAAGAATCCACCTGCCAATGCAGGGGACACGGGTTTGAGCCCTGGTCCGGGAAGATCCCACATGCTGTGGAGCAACTAAGCCCGTGCACCACAACTACTGAGCCTGCGCTCTAGAACCCGCGAGCCCCAACTGCTGAAGCCCACGCGCTTAGAGCCCGTGCTCTGCAACAAGAGAAGCCACCTCAATGAGAAGCCCCCACTCGCCGCAACTAGAGAAAGCCTCCGGGCAGCAATGCAGACCCAACACAGCCCAAAATTAATTAATTAATTAATTAATTAATTAAGAAAAAAAAAAAAAAGGCAGCGCCTGGGGGCTGGCAGACTGATGCACCAAGTCTTACATCACGTCTACTTAGTATCCTGCATGTCAGGGCCATGCTGGACCTGGGGCTGCCCAGACAGAGTGGGGCCTGCATCACCCTTCCCAGGAGGGAGGGTGGAGGGAAACCCTGCATGACCTCTGAGGCCCTAAGAACCCTTGACTAAGGCTGAGCTCAATTTGAAACAGTGGGTGACCAGAGCAGACATTTCATTCATCTATCAATGAGAATCCAGCACTGGAGGAGCAGAAAACAATGGCCTCGCTCAACCTTGACGCTAATCCTGACATGGACCCTAACCCTAAACTCTGATCCTGACCCTAAGCCCTGACCTAACCTTAGCCTAACCCGTACCCTAAACCTGTACCTTACCCTAACCCATGCTCTACCCGTATCCTACCTGTACCCCAATTCTAACCCATACCCTAACACCCACTCTAACACAGAACCCTAACACCCTGAGACCAAAACCATAAACCTTAACCAATAAGCAAAACCATAACCATAACCAAACCATAAAATATATTCATTAACCATACCCATAAATAACTCATTAACCACAAAACTTAAACCATAACAGCAACCATAAACCATACACAGCCCCAACCCTCACACCAGCCCCAGCCCTAATGCTAACCCTCCAAACCACTTACACCAAGCCAAGTCTAATCAGATTATACAAATACATCTTGAAAAAGAAAACTGGGGAATACTCTGGTGGCCCAGTGGTTAGGACTCTGTGCTTTCACTGCCAAGGGCTCGGGTTCGATCCCTGACTGGGGAACTAAGATCCCACAAGCCATGGGATGTGGCCAAAGTAAATAAATAATTAAAATGAAATAAAACCACTATTTTAAAAAAGATTTTAAAAATAAAGGAAAAAAACAAGAAAACTACCCCAGTACAACTTATAAATATGAACGTAAAAATCTATCACACAATAATAGCAACATGAAACCAACAGAACTTTAAATGGATAATGCCATAAGCCAAGTATCTCTACACCAGGAATTTCAGGTTGCTCAACATATGAAAAGTAAGCAATGTATTCAACCACAATAATGGTGTGAAGTAAAAACACATAATCATGTCAATTAATGCAAAAAATCTACAATGAAAATCCAGTGTTATTTCATGACAAACACTCAAGAAAGCAGGAATAAAAGGAAAGTTGTTCAATATGGAAAAGAGTAGTACAAAAAGCCACAGCAAACATCATGCTCAACGTTAAAGACTGAAAGATTTACTCCTGAAATCAGGAACAGGGCCAGGAAGCTGGCCTTCATCACCGTTACTCAATAGTGTACTGGAAGTTCTACCCAGAATCTTGAGGAAAGAAACAAAAGGCATCCATGGGTGAATGGAAAAATTAAAACCGGGTCTCTTCACAGAACATAGGTCACATCATCTTATATATAAAACTACCTATAATCAGCAAAGAAATTATTTGAGCTAATCAACTAATTAATAAGCAAAGTTACAGAACAAAATATCAATTCATGAAAATCTATCTTATATGCATACGCTGGCAAAAAATAATCTGAAAAAGAATTTATGAGAACAATTCCATTTTTAATAATGTCAACATCAATATTTAGGAGGATATTTAATCAAGGTACAAGACTTGTTTTTATGTATGTAAAGTTGTATGTTTGAAATTACTGGAAAGTCAATTACTTTTCAAAACAGCATGTATGTCAACAGCATGCCAGAAAAGCAGAGAAAACATCAAACTTCCATATAGAAGCCAAGCCTTACCCAGATCCAGTTCACCCAAAGTCCACATGTCATTTAGAGGCACTGTGGGAAGGTTATATTAGGAGCCGCTGTCCTCCGTGTTGTGGACGACCTGGATATGGTAGAAACAGTGGGATTTTTGAATTCCAATTTTCCACTTCATTCCACAAAAAAACTATGAGAACTAATAAATCAATTCAGTAAAGTTGCAAAATCAATACACAGAAATCAGTTGCCTTTCTAAACACTAATAATGAACCATCAGAAAGAGAAAGAAAGCAACCCTATTTACAACTGCATCAAAAAGAACAAAATACCTGGGAATAAAGTCAACCAAGGAGGTGAAAGACCTGCACACTGAAAACTTTAAGACATTGATGAAGACATTGAAAGACACACCAATAAATGGAAAGATATCCTGTTCTCATGGAATGGAACAATTAATATTGTTAAAATATCCATGCTACCCAAAGCAGTGGGCACAGTGAATGCAATCCCTCCCAAAATTCCATGGTATTTTCCCCCAAAATAGAGCAAATCCTCCTAATATCTGTGGGGAACCACAAAGGACCCCAAATAGCCAAAGAAACCCTGAAAAAAGAGAACGGGCTGGAGGCATCTCCCTCCCTGACGTCACACTCTGCTGAGAAGCTACAGTCACCAAAACAGTGTGGAACTGGCTCAAAACGGGCACAGGGACCAGAGGAACAGGACAGAGAGCCCAGAATTCAACCCACACGGACGGGGTCGGTGAATTTATGACACAGGGACCAAGGACACACCAAGGAGCACGACACTCCCCACGATAAATGGTGCTGGGAAAACTGGACGCCCCATAACTCACGCTGGCTACCCTGCACCCAAACCTGACCAAAAACCCAGCTTCCCACGCCAAGCCCTCCCTCGCTCACACGAAGACGGACCCCCTCAACGGTCAGTCGCCCACAGGAAGCTTCTCCCCACTTTTCCTCACCGTCTCTTCACCTTTTCCTCAGGCCATCACCTGGGTCCTCAGGAAACCTAGTTCCCTAGTCAGCGTGGACGCAGCCCCACTTTGTCCTGAAGCCGAAACCGAAGTGAGTCCTAAGGAGACGGAGACCGAGTTCCTCTCAGCAGAGACGCCCAGCCGGGCGTCCTACCCGAAGGCCCCCGCCCCCGCCCCCGCCCCCGCGCCTGAGGCGGCTCAACTCCTCTCAGCTGCCCTCACAATCGAGGTCCATGGAACGAGCATGCGCTGTGGGTCAGAGAGGCGAACTCGGCGCCACCCTGTGGTCAGTGCAGGAAGTGCAGGCCGCGCCTCCCTCACAGGTCACTGGGGGCAGCGTGCCCTACCGACAGGACTGCTGAATCCATTCAACTGGAAATTCAAACTGAAATGGAGTCTCTATCCCAAAAGTTTTCTAAAAGTAGTTAAGGAACAATTAATTGGAAACCATTTGGAATGAAGTGAATGTAGATGCAAACTTTACAACTTATACCAAATTCACTCAAAGTTATTCAGAGGCAAATTTTATTTTAGTTTATAATTTATGTTTGGCTGCGTTGGGTCTTCGTTGCTGCATGTGGGCTTCCTCTAGTTGCGTCGAGCGGGGCTACTCTTCGTTGCGGTGCACGGGCTTCTCATTGCGGTGGCTTCTCTCGTGGGCGAGCACGGGCTCTAGGCGCGCAGGCTTCAGTAGTTGTGCCGTGCAGGCTTGGTTGCTCTGCGGCATGTGGGATCTTCCCGGACCAGGGCTCGAGCCCGTGTCCCCTGCATTGGCAGGCGGACTCTTAACCACTGCGTCACCTGTGGGGGAAGTCCCCACAGACAAACTTTAAATACAAAACTATTCAAGGGGCTTCCCTGGTGGCGCAGTGGTTGAGAATCTGCCTGCCAACGCAGGGGACACGGGTTCGAGCCCTGGTCCGGGAAGATCCCACATGCCGCGGAGCAACTAGGCCCGTGAGCCACGACTCCTGAGCCTGCGCGTCTGGAGCCCGTGCTCCGCAACAAGAGAGGCCGCGATAGCGAGAGGCCCGCGCACCGCGAGGAAGAGGGGCCCCCGCTTGCCACAACTAGAGAAAGCCTTCGCACAGAAACGAAGACCCAACACAGCCAAAAATAAATTAATTAATTAATCAATTAAAAAGAAAAGCCGTCTCTCAAATTTAACTTCCAGAATATATTCAGGAAAAACGCATACGCCCTTTTTGGCCAACCAAAGAAGCGGGCAATGCAAATCAACACTACAAAGAGGTATCACTTCGAATCAGAAAAAAGGACCATCCTCACAAAGGGTAAAAACCAGAGATGCAGGACAAGGAGAGGAGAAAAGGGAGCCTCGTTACGCTGAAGGGGGGAATGTAAATTGCCAACGGCCACTCTGGAGAAGTGTGCTGTGTTTCCTAAAACATCTAAAAAACAGAGCTACAAAGCATAGGGCGCTTCCACTCATGGGCCTATATGTTGGAAAATCCAAAAATCCACAGGACGCAGGCACCCCGTTTACTGCTGCTATGCTTACAACAGCCTCGACTTGGGTACAACTTCATAGTCCTTGGAAGGAAAAAATGGTGAAAGAAAATTTGGTACTTAAGCACAACGGAATATTACTCAGCCCTGAAATCAATGAAATGAGGCCAGTTGCAGCGACTCAGGGGGACTTATGTATGGTCATTGAGAGTGAAATAAGTTAGACAGCAAGAGAAACTTATCATAAGATATCACTTATAAAGGGAATCTAAAAATCGCCAACCGTGAACTGAATTACAAACAGAACACCATCACACATTTACAAAACACACTTATGGCTGCTTAAGGGGAAAAGTGTGGTGCGTTGATGCACAAACCAGGAGGTTGAAATTGGCACAGATACCGTTCCATACGCCAATAATGTAATCGCCAAGACATACTCATTGTTCAAGGAACTGGACTCAGCACACTCTATTCACAGAAAAAACATATATCTGACTACTAGAAACTAGAAAAGAATTTATTGATGTCTCTCTCTAAGTGACTCAAGTGGATGTACAGCACCAAGAAACACAACATTGCAAATCAGCTACACCCCATTATAAAAATTAAATATAAAAAGAGAAAGACAGTGAGAGAGAGAGAGGAATTCTTACAAAATTCAATCAGGGGCTGTGAGGCAACTGGACTGACCACATCTACACTCACAGCTGAATGGGACGTAAGGCTGGACACCCTAACCCTAAACCCTAACCCTAACCCAACCCTAACCCTACCTTAACCCTAACCCTAACCCAACACTAACCCTAACCCTAACCCTAAACCTAAACCCTAACCCTAACCCCTGACCCTAACCCAACCCTAAGCCTAACCCTAACCCTAACCCCTAGCCCTAGCCCTAGCCCTAACCCTGACCCTAACCCCTAACCCTTAACCCCTAACCCTAACCAAGTTCACAAGTAAACTTCTCGCCCACCTGGAGAGAGTGATTTAATTTGAAAGAGTAAAGACACAATCAGCCCAGTAATTGGCCACGGGGGCTGGAGGGGCCAAGGCTAACCTGAGCTGGAGGAACGTGGGTGCCTGCCTGGACGCTCAGAGGCCAAGGGCTGTCCTGAGACCTGCTTGGACACCCGTGCAGATGGAACAAAGGACCCGCCCAGTCCCAAGAGGGCCCCACCAGCCCTCACGAACGCAACACCAGACTTCCCTGGTGGCGCAGTGGTTAAGAATCCACCTGCCAATGCAGGGGACACGGGTTTGAGCCCTGGTCCGGGAAGATCCCACATGCTGTGGAGCAACTAAGCCCGTGCACCACAACTACTGAGCCTGCGCTCTAGAACCCGCGAGCCCCAACTGCTGAAGCCCACGCGCTTAGAGCCCGTGCTCTGCAACAAGAGAAGCCACCTCAATGAGAAGCCCCCACTCGCCGCAACTAGAGAAAGCCTCCGGGCAGCAATGCAGACCCAACACAGCCCAAAATTAATTAATTAATTAATTAATTAATTAAGAAAAAAAAAAAAAAGGCAGCGCCTGGGGGCTGGCAGACTGATGCACCAAGTCTTACATCACGTCTACTTAGTATCCTGCATGTCAGGGCCATGCTGGACCTGGGGCTGCCCAGACAGAGTGGGGCCTGCATCACCCTTCCCAGGAGGGAGGGTGGAGGGAAACCCTGCATGACCTCTGAGGCCCTAAGAACCCTTGACTAAGGCTGAGCTCAATTTGAAACAGTGGGTGACCAGAGCAGACATTTCATTCATCTATCAATGAGAATCCAGCACTGGAGGAGCAGAAAACAATGGCCTCGCTCAACCTTGACGCTAATCCTGACATGGACCCTAACCCTAAACTCTGATCCTGACCCTAAGCCCTGACCTAACCTTAGCCTAACCCGTACCCTAAACCTGTACCTTACCCTAACCCATGCTCTACCCGTATCCTACCTGTACCCCAATTCTAACCCATACCCTAACACCCACTCTAACACAGAACCCTAACACCCTGAGACCAAAACCATAAACCTTAACCAATAAGCAAAACCATAACCATAACCAAACCATAAAATATATTCATTAACCATACCCATAAATAACTCATTAACCACAAAACTTAAACCATAACAGCAACCATAAACCATACACAGCCCCAACCCTCACACCAGCCCCAGCCCTAATGCTAACCCTCCAAACCACTTACACCAAGCCAAGTCTAATCAGATTATACAAATACATCTTGAAAAAGAAAACTGGGGAATACTCTGGTGGCCCAGTGGTTAGGACTCTGTGCTTTCACTGCCAAGGGCTCGGGTTCGATCCCTGACTGGGGAACTAAGATCCCACAAGCCATGGGATGTGGCCAAAGTAAATAAATAATTAAAATGAAATAAAACCACTATTTTAAAAAAGATTTTAAAAATAAAGGAAAAAAACAAGAAAACTACCCCAGTACAACTTATAAATATGAACGTAAAAATCTATCACACAATAATAGCAACATGAAACCAACAGAACTTTAAATGGATAATGCCATAAGCCAAGTATCTCTACACCAGGAATTTCAGGTTGCTCAACATATGAAAAGTAAGCAATGTATTCAACCACAATAATGGTGTGAAGTAAAAACACATAATCATGTCAATTAATGCAAAAAATCTACAATGAAAATCCAGTGTTATTTCATGACAAACACTCAAGAAAGCAGGAATAAAAGGAAAGTTGTTCAATATGGAAAAGAGTAGTACAAAAAGCCACAGCAAACATCATGCTCAACGTTAAAGACTGAAAGATTTACTCCTGAAATCAGGAACAGGGCCAGGAAGCTGGCCTTCATCACCGTTACTCAATAGTGTACTGGAAGTTCTACCCAGAATCTTGAGGAAAGAAACAAAAGGCATCCATGGGTGAATGGAAAAATTAAAACCGGGTCTCTTCACAGAACATAGGTCACATCATCTTATATATAAAACTACCTATAATCAGCAAAGAAATTATTTGAGCTAATCAACTAATTAATAAGCAAAGTTACAGAACAAAATATCAATTCATGAAAATCTATCTTATATGCATACGCTGGCAAAAAATAATCTGAAAAAGAATTTATGAGAACAATTCCATTTTTAATAATGTCAACATCAATATTTAGGAGGATATTTAATCAAGGTACAAGACTTGTTTTTATGTATGTAAAGTTGTATGTTTGAAATTACTGGAAAGTCAATTACTTTTCAAAACAGCATGTATGTCAACAGCATGCCAGAAAAGCAGAGAAAACATCAAACTTCCATATAGAAGCCAAGCCTTACCCAGATCCAGTTCACCCAAAGTCCACATGTCATTTAGAGGCACTGTGGGAAGGTTATATTAGGAGCCGCTGTCCTCCGTGTTGTGGACGACCTGGATATGGTAGAAACAGTGGGATTTTTGAATTCCAATTTTCCACTTCATTCCACAAAAAAACTATGAGAACTAATAAATCAATTCAGTAAAGTTGCAAAATCAATACACAGAAATCAGTTGCCTTTCTAAACACTAATAATGAACCATCAGAAAGAGAAAGAAAGCAACCCTATTTACAACTGCATCAAAAAGAACAAAATACCTGGGAATAAAGTCAACCAAGGAGGTGAAAGACCTGCACACTGAAAACTTTAAGACATTGATGAAGACATTGAAAGACACACCAATAAATGGAAAGATATCCTGTTCTCATGGAATGGAACAATTAATATTGTTAAAATATCCATGCTACCCAAAGCAGTGGGCACAGTGAATGCAATCCCTCCCAAAATTCCATGGTATTTTCCCCCAAAATAGAGCAAATCCTCCTAATATCTGTGGGGAACCACAAAGGACCCCAAATAGCCAAAGAAACCCTGAAAAAAGAGAACGGGCTGGAGGCATCTCCCTCCCTGACGTCACACTCTGCTGAGAAGCTACAGTCACCAAAACAGTGTGGAACTGGCTCAAAACGGGCACAGGGACCAGAGGAACAGGACAGAGAGCCCAGAATTCAACCCACACGGACGGGGTCGGTGAATTTATGACACAGGGACCAAGGACACACCAAGGAGCACGACACGCCCCACGATAAATGGTGCTGGGAAAACTGGACGCCCCATAACTCACGCTGGCTACCCTGCACCCAAACCTGACCAAAAACCCAGCTTCCCACGCCAAGCCCTCCCTCGCTCACACGAAGACGGACCCCCTCAACGGTCAGTCGCCCACAGGAAGCTTCTCCCCACTTTTCCTCACCGTCTCTTCACCTTTTCCTCAGGCCATCACCTGGGTCCTCAGGAAACCTAGTTCCCTAGTCAGCGTGGACGCAGCCCCACTTTGTCCTGAAGCCGAAACCGAAGTGAGTCCTAAGGAGACGGAGACCGAGTTCCTCTCAGCAGAGACGCCGAGCCGGGCGTCCTACCCGAAGGCCCCCGCCCCCGCCCCCGCCCCCGCGCCTGAGGCGGCTCAACTCCTCTCAGCTGCCCTCACAATCGAGGTCCATGGAACGAGCATGCGCTGTGGGTCAGAGAGGCGAACTCGGCGCCACCCTGTGGTCAGTGCAGGAAGTGCAGGCCGCGCCTCCCTCACAGGTCACTGGGGGCAGCGTGCCCTACCGACAGGACTGCTGAATCCATTCAACTGGAAATTCAAACTGAAATGGAGTCTCTATCCCAAAAGTTTTCTAAAAGTAGTTAAGGAACAATTAATTGGAAACCATTTGGAATGAAGTGAATGTAGATGCAAACTTTACAACTTATACCAAATTCACTCAAAGTTATTCAGAGGCAAATTTTATTTTAGTTTATAATTTATGTTTGGCTGCGTTGGGTCTTCGTTGCTGCATGTGGGCTTCCTCTAGTTGCGTCGAGCGGGGCTACTCTTCGTTGCGGTGCACGGGCTTCTCATTGCGGTGGCTTCTCTCGTGGGCGAGCACGGGCTCTAGGCGCGCAGGCTTCAGTAGTTGTGCCGTGCAGGCTTGGTTGCTCTGCGGCATGTGGGATCTTCCCGGACCAGGGCTCGAGCCCGTGTCCCCTGCATTGGCAGGCGGACTCTTAACCACTGCGTCACCTGTGGGGGAAGTCCCCACAGACAAACTTTAAATACAAAACTATTCAAGGGGCTTCCCTGGTGGCGCAGTGGTTGAGAATCTGCCTGCCAACGCAGGGGACACGGGTTCGAGCCCTGGTCCGGGAAGATCCCACATGCCGCGGAGCAACTAGGCCCGTGAGCCACGACTCCTGAGCCTGCGCGTCTGGAGCCCGTGCTCCGCAACAAGAGAGGCCGCGATAGCGAGAGGCCCGCGCACCGCGAGGAAGAGGGGCCCCCGCTTGCCACAACTAGAGAAAGCCTTCGCACAGAAACGAAGACCCAACACAGCCAAAAATAAATTAATTAATTAATCAATTAAAAAGAAAAGCCGTCTCTCAAATTTAACTTCCAGAATATATTCAGGAAAAACGCATACGCCCTTTTTGGCCAACCAAAGAAGCGGGCAATGCAAATCAACACTACAAAGAGGTATCACTTCGAATCAGAAAAAAGGACCATCCTCACAAAGGGTAAAAACCAGAGATGCAGGACAAGGAGAGGAGAAAAGGGAGCCTCGTTACGCTGAAGGGGGGAATGTAAATTGCCAACGGCCACTCTGGAGAAGTGTGCTGTGTTTCCTAAAACATCTAAAAAACAGAGCTACAAAGCATAGGGCGCTTCCACTCATGGGCCTATATGTTGGAAAATCCAAAAATCCACAGGACGCAGGCACCCCGTTTACTGCTGCTATGCTTACAACAGCCTCGACTTGGGTACAACTTCATAGTCCTTGGAAGGAAAAAATGGTGAAAGAAAATTTGGTACTTAAGCACAACGGAATATTACTCAGCCCTGAAATCAATGAAATGAGGCCAGTTGCAGCGACTCAGGGGGACTTATGTATGGTCATTGAGAGTGAAATAAGTTAGACAGCAAGAGAAACTTATCATAAGATATCACTTATAAAGGGAATCTAAAAATCGCCAACCGTGAACTGAATTACAAACAGAACACCATCACACATTTACAAAACACACTTATGGCTGCTTAAGGGGAAAAGTGTGGTGCGTTGATGCACAAACCAGGAGGTTGAAATTGGCACAGATACCGTTCCATACGCCAATAATGTAATCGCCAAGACATACTCATTGTTCAAGGAACTGGACTCAGCACACTCTATTCACAGAAAAAACATATATCTGACTACTAGAAACTAGAAAAGAATTTATTGATGTCTCTCTCTAAGTGACTCAAGTGGATGTACAGCACCAAGAAACACAACATTGCAAATCAGCTACACCCCATTATAAAAATTAAATATAAAAAGAGAAAGACAGTGAGAGAGAGAGAGGAATTCTTACAAAATTCAATCAGGGGCTGTGAGGCAACTGGACTGACCACATCTACACTCACAGCTGAATGGGACGTAAGGCTGGACACCCTAACCCTAAACCCTAACCCTAACCCAACCCTAACCCTACCTTAACCCTAACCCTAACCCAACACTAACCCTAACCCTAACCCTAAACCTAAACCCTAACCCTAACCCCTGACCCTAACCCAACCCTAAGCCTAACCCTAACCCTAACCCCTAGCCCTAGCCCTAGCCCTAACCCTGACCCTAACCCCTAACCCTTAACCCCTAACCCCTAACCCTAACCAAGTTCACAAGTAAACTTCTCGCCCACCTGGAGAGAGTGATTTAATTTGAAAGAGTAAAGACACAATCAGCCCAGTAATTGGCCACGGGGGCTGGAGGGGCCAAGGCTAACCTGAGCTGGAGGAACGTGGGTGCCTGCCTGGACGCTCAGAGGCCAAGGGCTGTCCTGAGACCTGCTTGGACACCCGTGCAGATGGAACAAAGGACCCGCCCAGTCCCAAGAGGGCCCCACCAGCCCTCACGAACGCAACACCAGACTTCCCTGGTGGCGCAGTGGTTAAGAATCCACCTGCCAATGCAGGGGACACGGGTTTGAGCCCTGGTCCGGGAAGATCCCACATGCTGTGGAGCAACTAAGCCCGTGCACCACAACTACTGAGCCTGCGCTCTAGAACCCGCGAGCCCCAACTGCTGAAGCCCACGCGCTTAGAGCCCGTGCTCTGCAACAAGAGAAGCCACCTCAATGAGAAGCCCCCACTCGCCGCAACTAGAGAAAGCCTCCGGGCAGCAATGCAGACCCAACACAGCCCAAAATTAATTAATTAATTAATTAATTAATTAAGAAAAAAAAAAAAAAGGCAGCGCCTGGGGGCTGGCAGACTGATGCACCAAGTCTTACATCACGTCTACTTAGTATCCTGCATGTCAGGGCCATGCTGGACCTGGGGCTGCCCAGACAGAGTGGGGCCTGCATCACCCTTCCCAGGAGGGAGGGTGGAGGGAAACCCTGCATGACCTCTGAGGCCCTAAGAACCCTTGACTAAGGCTGAGCTCAATTTGAAACAGTGGGTGACCAGAGCAGACATTTCATTCATCTATCAATGAGAATCCAGCACTGGAGGAGCAGAAAACAATGGCCTCGCTCAACCTTGACGCTAATCCTGACATGGACCCTAACCCTAAACTCTGATCCTGACCCTAAGCCCTGACCTAACCTTAGCCTAACCCGTACCCTAAACCTGTACCTTACCCTAACCCATGCTCTACCCGTATCCTACCTGTACCCCAATTCTAACCCATACCCTAACACCCACTCTAACACAGAACCCTAACACCCTGAGACCAAAACCATAAACCTTAACCAATAAGCAAAACCATAACCATAACCAAACCATAAAATATATTCATTAACCATACCCATAAATAACTCATTAACCACAAAACTTAAACCATAACAGCAACCATAAACCATACACAGCCCCAACCCTCACACCAGCCCCAGCCCTAATGCTAACCCTCCAAACCACTTACACCAAGCCAAGTCTAATCAGATTATACAAATACATCTTGAAAAAGAAAACTGGGGAATACTCTGGTGGCCCAGTGGTTAGGACTCTGTGCTTTCACTGCCAAGGGCTCGGGTTCGATCCCTGACTGGGGAACTAAGATCCCACAAGCCATGGGATGTGGCCAAAGTAAATAAATAATTAAAATGAAATAAAACCACTATTTTAAAAAAGATTTTAAAAATAAAGGAAAAAAACAAGAAAACTACCCCAGTACAACTTATAAATATGAACGTAAAAATCTATCACACAATAATAGCAACATGAAACCAACAGAACTTTAAATGGATAATGCCATAAGCCAAGTATCTCTACACCAGGAATTTCAGGTTGCTCAACATATGAAAAGTAAGCAATGTATTCAACCACAATAATGGTGTGAAGTAAAAACACATAATCATGTCAATTAATGCAAAAAATCTACAATGAAAATCCAGTGTTATTTCATGACAAACACTCAAGAAAGCAGGAATAAAAGGAAAGTTGTTCAATATGGAAAAGAGTAGTACAAAAAGCCACAGCAAACATCATGCTCAACGTTAAAGACTGAAAGATTTACTCCTGAAATCAGGAACAGGGCCAGGAAGCTGGCCTTCATCACCGTTACTCAATAGTGTACTGGAAGTTCTACCCAGAATCTTGAGGAAAGAAACAAAAGGCATCCATGGGTGAATGGAAAAATTAAAACCGGGTCTCTTCACAGAACATAGGTCACATCATCTTATATATAAAACTACCTATAATCAGCAAAGAAATTATTTGAGCTAATCAACTAATTAATAAGCAAAGTTACAGAACAAAATATCAATTCATGAAAATCTATCTTATATGCATACGCTGGCAAAAAATAATCTGAAAAAGAATTTATGAGAACAATTCCATTTTTAATAATGTCAACATCAATATTTAGGAGGATATTTAATCAAGGTACAAGACTTGTTTTTATGTATGTAAAGTTGTATGTTTGAAATTACTGGAAAGTCAATTACTTTTCAAAACAGCATGTATGTCAACAGCATGCCAGAAAAGCAGAGAAAACATCAAACTTCCATATAGAAGCCAAGCCTTACCCAGATCCAGTTCACCCAAAGTCCACATGTCATTTAGAGGCACTGTGGGAAGGTTATATTAGGAGCCGCTGTCCTCCGTGTTGTGGACGACCTGGATATGGTAGAAACAGTGGGATTTTTGAATTCCAATTTTCCACTTCATTCCACAAAAAAACTATGAGAACTAATAAATCAATTCAGTAAAGTTGCAAAATCAATACACAGAAATCAGTTGCCTTTCTAAACACTAATAATGAACCATCAGAAAGAGAAAGAAAGCAACCCTATTTACAACTGCATCAAAAAGAACAAAATACCTGGGAATAAAGTCAACCAAGGAGGTGAAAGACCTGCACACTGAAAACTTTAAGACATTGATGAAGACATTGAAAGACACACCAATAAATGGAAAGATATCCTGTTCTCATGGAATGGAACAATTAATATTGTTAAAATATCCATGCTACCCAAAGCAGTGGGCACAGTGAATGCAATCCCTCCCAAAATTCCATGGTATTTTCCCCCAAAATAGAGCAAATCCTCCTAATATCTGTGGGGAACCACAAAGGACCCCAAATAGCCAAAGAAACCCTGAAAAAAGAGAACGGGCTGCAGGCATCTCCCTCCCTGACGTCACACTCTGCTGAGAAGCTACAGTCACCAAAACAGTGTGGAACTGGCTCAAAACGGGCACAGGGACCAGAGGAACAGGACAGAGAGCCCAGAATTCAACCCACACGGACGGGGTCGGTGAATTTATGACACAGGGACCAAGGACACACCAAGGAGCACGACACGCCCCACGATAAATGGTGCTGGGAAAACTGGACGCCCCATAACTCACGCTGGCTACCCTGCACCCAAACCTGACCAAAAACCCAGCTTCCCACGCCAAGCCCTCCCTCGCTCACACGAAGACGGACCCCCTCAACGGTCAGTCGCCCACAGGAAGCTTCTCCCCACTTTTCCTCACCGTCTCTTCACCTTTTCCTCAGGCCATCACCTGGGTCCTCAGGAAACCTAGTTCCCTAGTCAGCGTGGACGCAGCCCCACTTTGTCCTGAAGCCGAAACCGAAGTGAGTCCTAAGGAGACGGAGACCGAGTTCCTCTCAGCAGAGACGCCGAGCCGGGCGTCCTACCCGAAGGCCCCCGCCCCCGCCCCCGCCCCCGCGCCTGAGGCGGCTCAACTCCTCTCAGCTGCCCTCACAATCGAGGTCCATGGAACGAGCATGCGCTGTGGGTCAGAGAGGCGAACTCGGCGCCACCCTGTGGTCAGTGCAGGAAGTGCAGGCCGCGCCTCCCTCACAGGTCACTGGGGGCAGCGTGCCCTACCGACAGGACTGCTGAATCCATTCAACTGGAAATTCAAACTGAAATGGAGTCTCTATCCCAAAAGTTTTCTAAAAGTAGTTAAGGAACAATTAATTGGAAACCATTTGGAATGAAGTGAATGTAGATGCAAACTTTACAACTTATACCAAATTCACTCAAAGTTATTCAGAGGCAAATTTTATTTTAGTTTATAATTTATGTTTGGCTGCGTTGGGTCTTCGTTGCTGCATGTGGGCTTCCTCTAGTTGCGTCGAGCGGGGCTACTCTTCGTTGCGGTGCACGGGCTTCTCATTGCGGTGGCTTCTCTCGTGGGCGAGCACGGGCTCTAGGCGCGCAGGCTTCAGTAGTTGTGCCGTGCAGGCTTGGTTGCTCTGCGGCATGTGGGATCTTCCCGGACCAGGGCTCGAGCCCGTGTCCCCTGCATTGGCAGGCGGACTCTTAACCACTGCGTCACCTGTGGGGGAAGTCCCCACAGACAAACTTTAAATACAAAACTATTCAAGGGGCTTCCCTGGTGGCGCAGTGGTTGAGAATCTGCCTGCCAACGCAGGGGACACGGGTTCGAGCCCTGGTCCGGGAAGATCCCACATGCCGCGGAGCAACTAGGCCCGTGAGCCACGACTCCTGAGCCTGCGCGTCTGGAGCCCGTGCTCCGCAACAAGAGAGGCCGCGATAGCGAGAGGCCCGCGCACCGCGAGGAAGAGGGGCCCCCGCTTGCCACAACTAGAGAAAGCCTTCGCACAGAAACGAAGACCCAACACAGCCAAAAATAAATTAATTAATTAATCAATTAAAAAGAAAAGCCGTCTCTCAAATTTAACTTCCAGAATATATTCAGGAAAAACGCATACGCCCTTTTTGGCCAACCAAAGAAGCGGGCAATGCAAATCAACACTACAAAGAGGTATCACTTCGAATCAGAAAAAAGGACCATCCTCACAAAGGGTAAAAACCAGAGATGCAGGACAAGGAGAGGAGAAAAGGGAGCCTCGTTACGCTGAAGGGGGGAATGTAAATTGCCAACGGCCACTCTGGAGAAGTGTGCTGTGTTTCCTAAAACATCTAAAAAACAGAGCTACAAAGCATAGGGCGCTTCCACTCATGGGCCTATATGTTGGAAAATCCAAAAATCCACAGGACGCAGGCACCCCGTTTACTGCTGCTATGCTTACAACAGCCTCGACTTGGGTACAACTTCATAGTCCTTGGAAGGAAAAAATGGTGAAAGAAAATTTGGTACTTAAGCACAACGGAATATTACTCAGCCCTGAAATCAATGAAATGAGGCCAGTTGCAGCGACTCAGGGGGACTTATGTATGGTCATTGAGAGTGAAATAAGTTAGACAGCAAGAGAAACTTATCATAAGATATCACTTATAAAGGGAATCTAAAAATCGCCAACCGTGAACTGAATTACAAACAGAACACCATCACACATTTACAAAACACACTTATGGCTGCTTAAGGGGAAAAGTGTGGTGCGTTGATGCACAAACCAGGAGGTTGAAATTGGCACAGATACCGTTCCATACGCCAATAATGTAATCGCCAAGACATACTCATTGTTCAAGGAACTGGACTCAGCACACTCTATTCACAGAAAAAACATATATCTGACTACTAGAAACTAGAAAAGAATTTATTGATGTCTCTCTCTAAGTGACTCAAGTGGATGTACAGCACCAAGAAACACAACATTGCAAATCAGCTACACCCCATTATAAAAATTAAATATAAAAAGAGAAAGACAGTGAGAGAGAGAGAGGAATTCTTACAAAATTCAATCAGGGGCTGTGAGGCAACTGGACTGACCACATCTACACTCACAGCTGAATGGGACGTAAGGCTGGACACCCTAACCCTAAACCCTAACCCTAACCCAACCCTAACCCTACCTTAACCCTAACCCTAACCCAACACTAACCCTAACCCTAACCCTAAACCTAAACCCTAACCCTAACCCCTGACCCTAACCCAACCCTAAGCCTAACCCTAACCCTAACCCCTAGCCCTAGCCCTAGCCCTAACCCTGACCCTAACCCCTAACACTTAACCCCTAACCCCTAACCCTAACCAAGTTCACAAGTAAACTTCTCGCCCACCTGGAGAGAGTGATTTAATTTGAAAGAGTAAAGACACAATCAGCCCAGTAATTGGCCACGGGGGCTGGAGGGGCCAAGGCTAACCTGAGCTGGAGGAACGTGGGTGCCTGCCTGGACGCTCAGAGGCCAAGGGCTGTCCTGAGACCTGCTTGGACACCCGTGCAGATGGAACAAAGGACCCGCCCAGTCCCAAGAGGGCCCCACCAGCCCTCACGAACGCAACACCAGACTTCCCTGGTGGCGCAGTGGTTAAGAATCCACCTGCCAATGCAGGGGACACGGGTTTGAGCCCTGGTCCGGGAAGATCCCACATGCTGTGGAGCAACTAAGCCCGTGCACCACAACTACTGAGCCTGCGCTCTAGAACCCGCGAGCCCCAACTGCTGAAGCCCACGCGCTTAGAGCCCGTGCTCTGCAACAAGAGAAGCCACCTCAATGAGAAGCCCCCACTCGCCGCAACTAGAGAAAGCCTCCGGGCAGCAATGCAGACCCAACACAGCCCAAAATTAATTAATTAATTAATTAATTAATTAAGAAAAAAAAAAAAGGCAGCGCCTGGGGGCTGGCAGACTGATGCACCAAGTCTTACATCACGTCTACTTAGTATCCTGCATGTCAGGGCCATGCTGGACCTGGGGCTGCCCAGACAGAGTGGGGCCTGCATCACCCTTCCCAGGAGGGAGGGTGGAGGGAAACCCTGCATGACCTCTGAGGCCCTAAGAACCCTTGACTAAGGCTGAGCTCAATTTGAAACAGTGGGTGACCAGAGCAGACATTTCATTCATCTATCAATGAGAATCCAGCACTGGAGGAGCAGAAAACAATGGCCTCGCTCAACCTTGACGCTAATCCTGACATGGACCCTAACCCTAAACTCTGATCCTGACCCTAAGCCCTGACCTAACCTTAGCCTAACCCGTACCCTAAACCTGTACCTTACCCTAACCCATGCTCTACCCGTATCCTACCTGTACCCCAATTCTAACCCATACCCTAACACCCACTCTAACACAGAACCCTAACACCCTGAGACCAAAACCATAAACCTTAACCAATAAGCAAAACCATAACCATAACCAAACCATAAAATATATTCATTAACCATACCCATAAATAACTCATTAACCACAAAACTTAAACCATAACAGCAACCATAAACCATACACAGCCCCAACCCTCACACCAGCCCCAGCCCTAATGCTAACCCTCCAAACCACTTACACCAAGCCAAGTCTAATCAGATTATACAAATACATCTTGAAAAAGAAAACTGGGGAATACTCTGGTGGCCCAGTGGTTAGGACTCTGTGCTTTCACTGCCAAGGGCTCGGGTTCGATCCCTGACTGGGGAACTAAGATCCCACAAGCCATGGGATGTGGCCAAAGTAAATAAATAATTAAAATGAAATAAAACCACTATTTTAAAAAAGATTTTAAAAATAAAGGAAAAAAACAAGAAAACTACCCCAGTACAACTTATAAATATGAACGTAAAAATCTATCACACAATAATAGCAACATGAAACCAACAGAACTTTAAATGGATAATGCCATAAGCCAAGTATCTCTACACCAGGAATTTCAGGTTGCTCAACATATGAAAAGTAAGCAATGTATTCAACCACAATAATGGTGTGAAGTAAAAACACATAATCATGTCAATTAATGCAAAAAATCTACAATGAAAATCCAGTGTTATTTCATGACAAACACTCAAGAAAGCAGGAATAAAAGGAAAGTTGTTCAATATGGAAAAGAGTAGTACAAAAAGCCACAGCAAACATCATGCTCAACGTTAAAGACTGAAAGATTTACTCCTGAAATCAGGAACAGGGCCAGGAAGCTGGCCTTCATCACCGTTACTCAATAGTGTACTGGAAGTTCTACCCAGAATCTTGAGGAAAGAAACAAAAGGCATCCATGGGTGAATGGAAAAATTAAAACCGGGTCTCTTCACAGAACATAGGTCACATCATCTTATATATAAAACTACCTATAATCAGCAAAGAAATTATTTGAGCTAATCAACTAATTAATAAGCAAAGTTACAGAACAAAATATCAATTCATGAAAATCTATCTTATATGCATACGCTGGCAAAAAATAATCTGAAAAAGAATTTATGAGAACAATTCCATTTTTAATAATGTCAACATCAATATTTAGGAGGATATTTAATCAAGGTACAAGACTTGTTTTTATGTATGTAAAGTTGTATGTTTGAAATTACTGGAAAGTCAATTACTTTTCAAAACAGCATGTATGTCAACAGCATGCCAGAAAAGCAGAGAAAACATCAAACTTCCATATAGAAGCCAAGCCTTACCCAGATCCAGTTCACCCAAAGTCCACATGTCATTTAGAGGCACTGTGGGAAGGTTATATTAGGAGCCGCTGTCCTCCGTGTTGTGGACGACCTGGATATGGTAGAAACAGTGGGATTTTTGAATTCCAATTTTCCACTTCATTCCACAAAAAAACTATGAGAACTAATAAATCAATTCAGTAAAGTTGCAAAATCAATACACAGAAATCAGTTGCCTTTCTAAACACTAATAATGAACCATCAGAAAGAGAAAGAAAGCAACCCTATTTACAACTGCATCAAAAAGAACAAAATACCTGGGAATAAAGTCAACCAAGGAGGTGAAAGACCTGCACACTGAAAACTTTAAGACATTGATGAAGACATTGAAAGACACACCACTAAATGGAAAGATATCCTGTTCTCATGGAATGGAACAATTAATATTGTTAAAATATCCATGCTACCCAAAGCAGTGGGCACAGTGAATGCAATCCCTCCCAAAATTCCATGGTATTTTCCCCCAAAATAGAGCAAATCCTCCTAATATCTGTGGGGAACCACAAAGGACCCCAAATAGCCAAAGAAACCCTGAAAAAAGAGAACGGGCTGCAGGCATCTCCCTCCCTGACGTCACACTCTGCTGAGAAGCTACAGTCACCAAAACAGTGTGGAACTGGCTCAAAACGGGCACAGGGACCAGAGGAACAGGACAGAGAGCCCAGAATTCAACCCACACGGACGGGGTCGGTGAATTTATGACACAGGGACCAAGGACACACCAAGGAGCACGACACGCCCCACGATAAATGGTGCTGGGAAAACTGGACGCCCCATAACTCACGCTGGCTACCCTGCACCCAAACCTGACCAAAAACCCAGCTTCCCACGCCAAGCCCTCCCTCGCTCACACGAAGACGGACCCCCTCAACGGTCAGTCGCCCACAGGAAGCTTCTCCCCACTTTTCCTCACCGTCTCTTCACCTTTTCCTCAGGCCATCACCTGGGTCCTCAGGAAACCTAGTTCCCTAGTCAGCGTGGACGCAGCCCCACTTTGTCCTGAAGCCGAAACCGAAGTGAGTCCTAAGGAGACGGAGACCGAGTTCCTCTCAGCAGAGACGCCGAGCCGGGCGTCCTACCCGAAGGCCCCCGCCCCCGCCCCCGCCCCCGCGCCTGAGGCGGCTCAACTCCTCTCAGCTGCCCTCACAATCGAGGTCCATGGAACGAGCATGCGCTGTGGGTCAGAGAGGCGAACTCGGCGCCACCCTGTGGTCAGTGCAGGAAGTGCAGGCCGCGCCTCCCTCACAGGTCACTGGGGGCAGCGTGCCCTACCGACAGGACTGCTGAATCCATTCAACTGGAAATTCAAACTGAAATGGAGTCTCTATCCCAAAAGTTTTCTAAAAGTAGTTAAGGAACAATCAGTTGGAAACCATTTGCAATGAAGTGAATGTAGATGCAAACTTTACAACTTATACCAAATTCACTCAAAGTTATTCAGAGGCAAATTTTATTTTAGTTTATAATTTATGTTTGGCTGCGTTGGGTCTTCGTTGCTGCATGTGGGCTTCCTCTAGTTGCGTCGAGCGGGGCTACTCTTCGTTGCGGTGCACGGGCTTCTCATTGCGGTGGCTTCTCTCGTGGGCGAGCACGGGCTCTAGGCGCGCAGGCTTCAGTAGTTGTGCCGTGCAGGCTTGGTTGCTCTGCGGCATGTGGGATCTTCCCGGACCAGGGCTCGAGCCCGTGTCCCCTGCATTGGCAGGCGGACTCTTAACCACTGCGTCACCTGTGGGGGAAGTCCCCACAGACAAACTTTAAATACAAAACTATTCAAGGGGCTTCCCTGGTGGCGCAGTGGTTGAGAATCTGCCTGCCAACGCAGGGGACACGGGTTCGAGCCCTGGTCCGGGAAGATCCCACATGCCGCGGAGCAACTAGGCCCGTGAGCCACGACTCCTGAGCCTGCGCGTCTGGAGCCCGTGCTCCGCAACAAGAGAGGCCGCGATAGCGAGAGGCCCGCGCACCGCGAGGAAGAGGGGCCCCCGCTTGCCACAACTAGAGAAAGCCTTCGCACAGAAACGAAGACCCAACACAGCCAAAAATAAATTAATTAATTAATCAATTAAAATGAAAAGCCGTCTCTCAAATTTAACTTCCAGAATATATTCAGGAAAAACGCATACGCCCTTTTTGGCCAACCAAAGAAGCGGGCAATGCAAATCAACACTACAAAGAGGTATCACTTCGAATCAGAAAAAAGGACCATCCTCACAAAGGGTAAAAACCAGAGATGCAGGACAAGGAGAGGAGAAAAGGGAGCCTCGTTACGCTGAAGGGGGGAATGTAAATTGCCAACGGCCACTCTGGAGAAGTGTGCTGTGTTTCCTAAAACATCTAAAAAACAGAGCTACAAAGCATAGGGCGCTTCCACTCATGGGCCTATATGTTGGAAAATCCAAAAATCCACAGGACGCAGGCACCCCGTTTACTGCTGCTATGCTTACAACAGCCTCGACTTGGGTACAACTTCATAGTCCTTGGAAGGAAAAAATGGTGAAAGAAAATTTGGTACTTAAGCACAACGGAATATTACTCAGCCCTGAAATCAATGAAATGAGGCCAGTTGCAGCGACTCAGGGGGACTTATGTATGGTCATTGAGAGTGAAATAAGTTAGACAGCAAGAGAAACTTATCATAAGATATCACTTATAAAGGGAATCTAAAAATCGCCAACCGTGAACTGAATTACAAACAGAACACCATCACACATTTACAAAACACACTTATGGCTGCTTAAGGGGAAAAGTGTGGTGCGTTGATGCACAAACCAGGAGGTTGAAATTGGCACAGATACCGTTCCATACGCCAATAATGTAATCGCCAAGACATACTCATTGTTCAAGGAACTGGACTCAGCACACTCTATTCACAGAAAAAACATATATCTGACTACTAGAAACTAGAAAAGAATTTATTGATGTCTCTCTCTAAGTGACTCAAGTGGATGTACAGCACCAAGAAACACAACATTGCAAATCAGCTACACCCCATTATAAAAATTAAATATAAAAAGAGAAAGACAGTGAGAGAGAGAGAGGAATTCTTACAAAATTCAATCAGGGGCTGTGAGGCAACTGGACTGACCACATCTACACTCACAGCTGAATGGGACGTAAGGCTGGACACCCTAACCCTAAACCCTAACCCTAACCCAACCCTAACCCTACCTTAACCCTAACCCTAACCCAACACTAACCCTAACCCTAACCCTAAACCTAAACCCTAACCCTAACCCCTGACCCTAACCCAACCCTAAGCCTAACCCTAACCCTAACCCCTAGCCCTAGCCCTAGCCCTAACCCTGACCCTAACCCCTAACCCTTAACCCCTAACCCCTAACCCTAACCAAGTTCACAAGTAAACTTCTCGCCCACCTGGAGAGAGTGATTTAATTTGAAAGAGTAAAGACACAATCAGCCCAGTAATTGGCCACGGGGGCTGGAGGGGCCAAGGCTAACCTGAGCTGGAGGAACGTGGGTGCCTGCCTGGACGCTCAGAGGCCAAGGGCTGTCCTGAGACCTGCTTGGACACCCGTGCAGATGGAACAAAGGACCCGCCCAGTCCCAAGAGGGCCCCACCAGCCCTCACGAACGCAACACCAGACTTCCCTGGTGGCGCAGTGGTTAAGAATCCACCTGCCAATGCAGGGGACACGGGTTTGAGCCCTGGTCCGGGAAGATCCCACATGCTGTGGAGCAACTAAGCCCGTGCACCACAACTACTGAGCCTGCGCTCTAGAACCCGCGAGCCCCAACTGCTGAAGCCCACGCGCTTAGAGCCCGTGCTCTGCAACAAGAGAAGCCACCTCAATGAGAAGCCCCCACTCGCCGCAACTAGAGAAAGCCTCCGGGCAGCAATGCAGACCCAACACAGCCCAAAATTAATTAATTAATTAATTAATTAATTAAGAAAAAAAAAAAAAGGCAGCGCCTGGGGGCTGGCAGACTGATGCACCAAGTCTTACATCACGTCTACTTAGTATCCTGCATGTCAGGGCCATGCTGGACCTGGGGCTGCCCAGACAGAGTGGGGCCTGCATCACCCTTCCCAGGAGGGAGGGTGGAGGGAAACCCTGCATGACCTCTGAGGCCCTAAGAACCCTTGACTAAGGCTGAGCTCAATTTGAAACAGTGGGTGACCAGAGCAGACATTTCATTCATCTATCAATGAGAATCCAGCACTGGAGGAGCAGAAAACAATGGCCTCGCTCAACCTTGACGCTAATCCTGACATGGACCCTAACCCTAAACTCTGATCCTGACCCTAAGCCCTGACCTAACCTTAGCCTAACCCGTACCCTAAACCTGTACCTTACCCTAACCCATGCTCTACCCGTATCCTACCTGTACCCCAATTCTAACCCATACCCTAACACCCACTCTAACACAGAACCCTAACACCCTGAGACCAAAACCATAAACCTTAACCAATAAGCAAAACCATAACCATAACCAAACCATAAAATATATTCATTAACCATACCCATAAATAACTCATTAACCACAAAACTTAAACCATAACAGCAACCATAAACCATACACAGCCCCAACCCTCACACCAGCCCCAGCCCTAATGCTAACCCTCCAAACCACTTACACCAAGCCAAGTCTAATCAGATTATACAAATACATCTTGAAAAAGAAAACTGGGGAATACTCTGGTGGCCCAGTGGTTAGGACTCTGTGCTTTCACTGCCAAGGGCTCGGGTTCGATCCCTGACTGGGGAACTAAGATCCCACAAGCCATGGGATGTGGCCAAAGTAAATAAATAATTAAAATGAAATAAAACCACTATTTTAAAAAAGATTTTAAAAATAAAGGAAAAAAACAAGAAAACTACCCCAGTACAACTTATAAATATGAACGTAAAAATCTATCACACAATAATAGCAACATGAAACCAACAGAACTTTAAATGGATAATGCCATAAGCCAAGTATCTCTACACCAGGAATTTCAGGTTGCTCAACATATGAAAAGTAAGCAATGTATTCAACCACAATAATGGTGTGAAGTAAAAACACATAATCATGTCAATTAATGCAAAAAATCTACAATGAAAATCCAGTGTTATTTCATGACAAACACTCAAGAAAGCAGGAATAAAAGGAAAGTTGTTCAATATGGAAAAGAGTAGTACAAAAAGCCACAGCAAACATCATGCTCAACGTTAAAGACTGAAAGATTTACTCCTGAAATCAGGAACAGGGCCAGGAAGCTGGCCTTCATCACCGTTACTCAATAGTGTACTGGAAGTTCTACCCAGAATCTTGAGGAAAGAAACAAAAGGCATCCATGGGTGAATGGAAAAATTAAAACCGGGTCTCTTCACAGAACATAGGTCACATCATCTTATATATAAAACTACCTATAATCAGCAAAGAAATTATTTGAGCTAATCAACTAATTAATAAGCAAAGTTACAGAACAAAATATCAATTCATGAAAATCTATCTTATATGCATACGCTGGCAAAAAATAATCTGAAAAAGAATTTATGAGAACAATTCCATTTTTAATAATGTCAACATCAATATTTAGGAGGATATTTAATCAAGGTACAAGACTTGTTTTTATGTATGTAAAGTTGTATGTTTGAAATTACTGGAAAGTCAATTACTTTTCAAAACAGCATGTATGTCAACAGCATGCCAGAAAAGCAGAGAAAACATCAAACTTCCATATAGAAGCCAAGCCTTACCCAGATCCAGTTCACCCAAAGTCCACATGTCATTTAGAGGCACTGTGGGAAGGTTATATTAGGAGCCGCTGTCCTCCGTGTTGTGGACGACCTGGATATGGTAGAAACAGTGGGATTTTTGAATTCCAATTTTCCACTTCATTCCACAAAAAAACTATGAGAACTAATAAATCAATTCAGTAAAGTTGCAAAATCAATACACAGAAATCAGTTGCCTTTCTAAACACTAATAATGAACCATCAGAAAGAGAAAGAAAGCAACCCTATTTACAACTGCATCAAAAAGAACAAAATACCTGGGAATAAAGTCAACCAAGGAGGTGAAAGACCTGCACACTGAAAACTTTAAGACATTGATGAAGACATTGAAAGACACACCAATAAATGGAAAGATATCCTGTTCTCATGGAATGGAACAATTAATATTGTTAAAATATCCATGCTACCCAAAGCAGTGGGCACAGTGAATGCAATCCCTCCCAAAATTCCATGGTATTTTCCCCCAAAATAGAGCAAATCCTCCTAATATCTGTGGGGAACCACAAAGGACCCCAAATAGCCAAAGAAACCCTGAAAAAAGAGAACGGGCTGCAGGCATCTCCCTCCCTGACGTCACACTCTGCTGAGAAGCTACAGTCACCAAAACAGTGTGGAACTGGCTCAAAACGGGCACAGGGACCAGAGGAACAGGACAGAGAGCCCAGAATTCAACCCACACGGACGGGGTCGGTGAATTTATGACACAGGGACCAAGGACACACCAAGGAGCACGACCCGCCCCACGATAAATGGTGCTGGGAAAACTGGACGCCCCATAACTCACGCTGGCTACCCTGCACCCAAACCTGACCAAAAACCCAGCTTCCCACGCCAAGCCCTCCCTCGCTCACACGAAGACGGACCCCCTCAACGGTCAGTCGCCCACAGGAAGCTTCTCCCCACTTTTCCTCACCGTCTCTTCACCTTTTCCTCAGGCCATCACCTGGGTCCTCAGGAAACCTAGTTCCCTAGTCAGCGTGGACGCAGCCCCACTTTGTCCTGAAGCCGAAACCGAAGTGAGTCCTAAGGAGACGGAGACCGAGTTCCTCTCAGCAGAGACGCCGAGCCGGGCGTCCTACCCGAAGGCCCCCGCCCCCGCCCCCGCCCCCGCGCCTGAGGCGGCTCAACTCCTCTCAGCTGCCCTCACAATCGAGGTCCATGGAACGAGCATGCGCTGTGGGTCAGAGAGGCGAACTCGGCGCCACCCTGTGGTCAGTGCAGGAAGTGCAGGCCGCGCCTCCCTCACAGGTCACTGGGGGCAGCGTGCCCTACCGACAGGACTGCTGAATCCATTCAACTGGAAATTCAAACTGAAATGGAGTCTCTATCCCAAAAGTTTTCTAAAAGTAGTTAAGGAACAATTAATTGGAAACCATTTGGAATGAAGTGAATGTAGATGCAAACTTTACAACTTATACCAAATTCACTCAAAGTTATTCAGAGGCAAATTTTATTTTAGTTTATAATTTATGTTTGGCTGCGTTGGGTCTTCGTTGCTGCATGTGGGCTTCCTCTAGTTGCGTCGAGCGGGGCTACTCTTCGTTGCGGTGCACGGGCTTCTCATTGCGGTGGCTTCTCTCGTGGGCGAGCACGGGCTCTAGGCGCGCAGGCTTCAGTAGTTGTGCCGTGCAGGCTTGGTTGCTCTGCGGCATGTGGGATCTTCCCGGACCAGGGCTCGAGCCCGTGTCCCCTGCATTGGCAGGCGGACTCTTAACCACTGCGTCACCTGTGGGGGAAGTCCCCACAGACAAACTTTAAATACAAAACTATTCAAGGGGCTTCCCTGGTGGCGCAGTGGTTGAGAATCTGCCTGCCAACGCAGGGGACACGGGTTCGAGCCCTGGTCCGGGAAGATCCCACATGCCGCGGAGCAACTAGGCCCGTGAGCCACGACTCCTGAGCCTGCGCGTCTGGAGCCCGTGCTCCGCAACAAGAGAGGCCGCGATAGCGAGAGGCCCGCGCACCGCGAGGAAGAGGGGCCCCCGCTTGCCACAACTAGAGAAAGCCTTCGCACAGAAACGAAGACCCAACACAGCCAAAAATAAATTAATTAATTAATCAATTAAAAAGAAAAGCCGTCTCTCAAATTTAACTTCCAGAATATATTCAGGAAAAACGCATACGCCCTTTTTGGCCAACCAAAGAAGCGGGCAATGCAAATCAACACTACAAAGAGGTATCACTTCGAATCAGAAAAAAGGACCATCCTCACAAAGGGTAAAAACCAGAGATGCAGGACAAGGAGAGGAGAAAAGGGAGCCTCGTTACGCTGAAGGGGGGAATGTAAATTGCCAACGGCCACTCTGGAGAAGTGTGCTGTGTTTCCTAAAACATCTAAAAAACAGAGCTACAAAGCATAGGGCGCTTCCACTCATGGGCCTATATGTTGGAAAATCCAAAAATCCACAGGACGCAGGCACCCCGTTTACTGCTGCTATGCTTACAACAGCCTCGACTTGGGTACAACTTCATAGTCCTTGGAAGGAAAAAATGGTGAAAGAAAATTTGGTACTTAAGCACAACGGAATATTACTCAGCCCTGAAATCAATGAAATGAGGCCAGTTGCAGCGACTCAGGGGGACTTATGTATGGTCATTGAGAGTGAAATAAGTTAGACAGCAAGAGAAACTTATCATAAGATATCACTTATAAAGGGAATCTAAAAATCGCCAACCGTGAACTGAATTACAAACAGAACACCATCACACATTTACAAAACACACTTATGGCTGCTTAAGGGGAAAAGTGTGGTGCGTTGATGCACAAACCAGGAGGTTGAAATTGGCACAGATACCGTTCCATACGCCAATAATGTAATCGCCAAGACATACTCATTGTTCAAGGAACTGGACTCAGCACACTCTATTCACAGAAAAAACATATATCTGACTACTAGAAACTAGAAAAGAATTTATTGATGTCTCTCTCTAAGTGACTCAAGTGGATGTACAGCACCAAGAAACACAACATTGCAAATCAGCTACACCCCATTATAAAAATTAAATATAAAAAGAGAAAGACAGTGAGAGAGAGAGAGGAATTCTTACAAAATTCAATCAGGGGCTGTGAGGCAACTGGACTGACCACATCTACACTCACAGCTGAATGGGACGTAAGGCTGGACACCCTAACCCTAAACCCTAACCCTAACCCAACCCTAACCCTACCTTAACCCTAACCCTAACCCAACACTAACCCTAACCCTAACCCTAAACCTAAACCCTAACCCTAACCCCTGACCCTAACCCAACCCTAAGCCTAACCCTAACCCTAACCCCTAGCCCTAGCCCTAGCCCTAACCCTGACCCTAACCCCTAACCCTTAACCCCTAACCCCTAACCCTAACCAAGTTCACAAGTAAACTTCTCGCCCACCTGGAGAGAGTGATTTAATTTGAAAGAGTAAAGACACAATCAGCCCAGTAATTGGCCACGGGGGCTGGAGGGGCCAAGGCTAACCTGAGCTGGAGGAACGTGGGTGCCTGCCTGGACGCTCAGAGGCCAAGGGCTGTCCTGAGACCTGCTTGGACACCCGTGCAGATGGAACAAAGGACCCGCCCAGTCCCAAGAGGGCCCCACCAGCCCTCACGAACGCAACACCAGACTTCCCTGGTGGCGCAGTGGTTAAGAATCCACCTGCCAATGCAGGGGACACGGGTTTGAGCCCTGGTCCGGGAAGATCCCACATGCTGTGGAGCAACTAAGCCCGTGCACCACAACTACTGAGCCTGCGCTCTAGAACCCGCGAGCCCCAACTGCTGAAGCCCACGCGCTTAGAGCCCGTGCTCTGCAACAAGAGAAGCCACCTCAATGAGAAGCCCCCACTCGCCGCAACTAGAGAAAGCCTCCGGGCAGCAATGCAGACCCAACACAGCCCAAAATTAATTAATTAATTAATTAATTAATTAATTAATTAATTAATTAAGAAAAAAAAAAAAAAAGGCAGCGCCTGGGGGCTGGCAGACTGATGCACCAAGTCTTACATCACGTCTACTTAGTATCCTGCATGTCAGGGCCATGCTGGACCTGGGGCTGCCCAGACAGAGTGGGGCCTGCATCACCCTTCCCAGGAGGGAGGGTGGAGGGAAACCCTGCATGACCTCTGAGGCCCTAAGAACCCTTGACTAAGGCTGAGCTCAATTTGAAACAGTGGGTGACCAGAGCAGACATTTCATTCATCTATCAATGAGAATCCAGCACTGGAGGAGCAGAAAACAATGGCCTCGCTCAACCTTGACGCTAATCCTGACATGGACCCTAACCCTAAACTCTGATCCTGACCCTAAGCCCTGACCTAACCTTAGCCTAACCCGTACCCTAAACCTGTACCTTACCCTAACCCATGCTCTACCCGTATCCTACCTGTACCCCAATTCTAACCCATACCCTAACACCCACTCTAACACAGAACCCTAACACCCTGAGACCAAAACCATAAACCTTAACCAATAAGCAAAACCATAACCATAACCAAACCATAAAATATATTCATTAACCATACCCATAAATAACTCATTAACCACAAAACTTAAACCATAACAGCAACCATAAACCATACACAGCCCCAACCCTCACACCAGCCCCAGCCCTAATGCTAACCCTCCAAACCACTTACACCAAGCCAAGTCTAATCAGATTATACAAATACATCTTGAAAAAGAAAACTGGGGAATACTCTGGTGGCCCAGTGGTTAGGACTCTGTGCTTTCACTGCCAAGGGCTCGGGTTCGATCCCTGACTGGGGAACTAAGATCCCACAAGCCATGGGATGTGGCCAAAGTAAATAAATAATTAAAATGAAATAAAACCACTATTTTAAAAAAGATTTTAAAAATAAAGGAAAAAAACAAGAAAACTACCCCAGTACAACTTATAAATATGAACGTAAAAATCTATCACACAATAATAGCAACATGAAACCAACAGAACTTTAAATGGATAATGCCATAAGCCAAGTATCTCTACACCAGGAATTTCAGGTTGCTCAACATATGAAAAGTAAGCAATGTATTCAACCACAATAATGGTGTGAAGTAAAAACACATAATCATGTCAATTAATGCAAAAAATCTACAATGAAAATCCAGTGTTATTTCATGACAAACACTCAAGAAAGCAGGAATAAAAGGAAAGTTGTTCAATATGGAAAAGAGTAGTACAAAAAGCCACAGCAAACATCATGCTCAACGTTAAAGACTGAAAGATTTACTCCTGAAATCAGGAACAGGGCCAGGAAGCTGGCCTTCATCACCGTTACTCAATAGTGTACTGGAAGTTCTACCCAGAATCTTGAGGAAAGAAACAAAAGGCATCCATGGGTGAATGGAAAAATTAAAACCGGGTCTCTTCACAGAACATAGGTCACATCATCTTATATATAAAACTACCTATAATCAGCAAAGAAATTATTTGAGCTAATCAACTAATTAATAAGCAAAGTTACAGAACAAAATATCAATTCATGAAAATCTATCTTATATGCATACGCTGGCAAAAAATAATCTGAAAAAGAATTTATGAGAACAATTCCATTTTTAATAATGTCAACATCAATATTTAGGAGGATATTTAATCAAGGTACAAGACTTGTTTTTATGTATGTAAAGTTGTATGTTTGAAATTACTGGAAAGTCAATTACTTTTCAAAACAGCATGTATGTCAACAGCATGCCAGAAAAGCAGAGAAAACATCAAACTTCCATATAGAAGCCAAGCCTTACCCAGATCCAGTTCACCCAAAGTCCACATGTCATTTAGAGGCACTGTGGGAAGGTTATATTAGGAGCCGCTGTCCTCCGTGTTGTGGACGACCTGGATATGGTAGAAACAGTGGGATTTTTGAATTCCAATTTTCCACTTCATTCCACAAAAAAACTATGAGAACTAATAAATCAATTCAGTAAAGTTGCAAAATCAATACACAGAAATCAGTTGCCTTTCTAAACACTAATAATGAACCATCAGAAAGAGAAAGAAAGCAACCCTATTTACAACTGCATCAAAAAGAACAAAATACCTGGGAATAAAGTCAACCAAGGAGGTGAAAGACCTGCACACTGAAAACTTTAAGACATTGATGAAGACATTGAAAGACACACCAATAAATGGAAAGATATCCTGTTCTCATGGAATGGAACAATTAATATTGTTAAAATATCCATGCTACCCAAAGCAGTGGGCACAGTGAATGCAATCCCTCCCAAAATTCCATGGTATTTTCCCCCAAAATAGAGCAAATCCTCCTAATATCTGTGGGGAACCACAAAGGACCCCAAATAGCCAAAGAAACCCTGAAAAAAGAGAACGGGCTGGAGGCATCTCCCTCCCTGACGTCACACTCTGCTGAGAAGCTACAGTCACCAAAACAGTGTGGAACTGGCTCAAAACGGGCACAGGGACCAGAGGAACAGGACAGAGAGCCCAGAATTCAACCCACACGGACGGGGTCGGTGAATTTATGACACAGGGACCAAGGACACACCAAGGAGCACGACACGCCCCACGATAAATGGTGCTGGGAAAACTGGACGCCCCATAACTCACGCTGGCTACCCTGCACCCAAACCTGACCAAAAACCCAGCTTCCCACGCCAAGCCCTCCCTCGCTCACACGAAGACGGACCCCCTCAACGGTCAGTCGCCCACAGGAAGCTTCTCCCCACTTTTCCTCACCGTCTCTTCACCTTTTCCTCAGGCCATCACCTGGGTCCTCAGGAAACCTAGTTCCCTAGTCAGCGTGGACGCAGCCCCACTTTGTCCTGAAGCCGAAACCGAAGTGAGTCCTAAGGAGACGGAGACCGAGTTCCTCTCAGCAGAGACGCCCAGCCGGGCGTCCTACCCGAAGGCCCCCGCCCCCGCCCCCGCCCCCGCGCCTGAGGCGGCTCAACTCCTCTCAGCTGCCCTCACAATCGAGTTCCATGGAACGAGCATGCGCTGTGGGTCAGAGAGGCGAACTCGGCGCCACCCTGTGGTCAGTGCAGGAAGTGCAGGCCGCGCCTCCCTCACAGGTCACTGGGGGCAGCGTGCCCTACCGACAGGACTGCTGAATCCATTCAACTGGAAATTCAAACTGAAATGGAGTCTCTATCCCAAAAGTTTTCTAAAAGTAGTTAAGGAACAATTAATTGGAAACCATTTGGAATGAAGTGAATGTAGATGCAAACTTTACAACTTATACCAAATTCACTCAAAGTTATTCAGAGGCAAATTTTATTTTAGTTTATAATTTATGTTTGGCTGCGTTGGGTCTTCGTTGCTGCATGTGGGCTTCCTCTAGTTGCGTCGAGCGGGGCTACTCTTCGTTGCGGTGCACGGGCTTCTCATTGCGGTGGCTTCTCTCGTGGGCGAGCACGGGCTCTAGGCGCGCAGGCTTCAGTAGTTGTGCCGTGCAGGCTTGGTTGCTCTGCGGCATGTGGGATCTTCCCGGACCAGGGCTCGAGCCCGTGTCCCCTGCATTGGCAGGCGGACTCTTAACCACTGCGTCACCTGTGGGGGAAGTCCCCACAGACAAACTTTAAATACAAAACTATTCAAGGGGCTTCCCTGGTGGCGCAGTGGTTGAGAATCTGCCTGCCAACGCAGGGGACACGGGTTCGAGCCCTGGTCCGGGAAGATCCCACATGCCGCGGAGCAACTAGGCCCGTGAGCCACGACTCCTGAGCCTGCGCGTCTGGAGCCCGTGCTCCGCAACAAGAGAGGCCGCGATAGCGAGAGGCCCGCGCACCGCGAGGAAGAGGGGCCCCCGCTTGCCACAACTAGAGAAAGCCTTCGCACAGAAACGAAGACCCAACACAGCCAAAAATAAATTAATTAATTAATCAATTAAAAAGAAAAGCCGTCTCTCAAATTTAACTTCCAGAATATATTCAGGAAAAACGCATACGCCCTTTTTGGCCAACCAAAGAAGCGGGCAATGCAAATCAACACTACAAAGAGGTATCACTTCGAATCAGAAAAAAGGACCATCCTCACAAAGGGTAAAAACCAGAGATGCAGGACAAGGAGAGGAGAAAAGGGAGCCTCGTTACGCTGAAGGGGGGAATGTAAATTGCCAACGGCCACTCTGGAGAAGTGTGCTGTGTTTCCTAAAACATCTAAAAAACAGAGCTACAAAGCATAGGGCGCTTCCACTCATGGGCCTATATGTTGGAAAATCCAAAAATCCACAGGACGCAGGCACCCCGTTTACTGCTGCTATGCTTACAACAGCCTCGACTTGGGTACAACTTCATAGTCCTTGGAAGGAAAAAATGGTGAAAGAAAATTTGGTACTTAAGCACAACGGAATATTACTCAGCCCTGAAATCAATGAAATGAGGCCAGTTGCAGCGACTCAGGGGGACTTATGTATGGTCATTGAGAGTGAAATAAGTTAGACAGCAAGAGAAACTTATCATAAGATATCACTTATAAAGGGAATCTAAAAATCGCCAACCGTGAACTGAATTACAAACAGAACACCATCACACATTTACAAAACACACTTATGGCTGCTTAAGGGGAAAAGTGTGGTGCGTTGATGCACAAACCAGGAGGTTGAAATTGGCACAGATACCGTTCCATACGCCAATAATGTAATCGCCAAGACATACTCATTGTTCAAGGAACTGGACTCAGCACACTCTATTCACAGAAAAAACATATATCTGACTACTAGAAACTAGAAAAGAATTTATTGATGTCTCTCTCTAAGTGACTCAAGTGGATGTACAGCACCAAGAAACACAACATTGCAAATCAGCTACACCCCATTATAAAAATTAAATATAAAAAGAGAAAGACAGTGAGAGAGAGAGAGGAATTCTTACAAAATTCAATCAGGGGCTGTGAGGCAACTGGACTGACCACATCTACACTCACAGCTGAATGGGACGTAAGGCTGGACACCCTAACCCTAAACCCTAACCCTAACCCAACCCTAACCCTACCTTAACCCTAACCCTAACCCAACACTAACCCTAACCCTAACCCTAAACCTAAACCCTAACCCTAACCCCTGACCCTAACCCAACCCTAAGCCTAACCCTAACCCTAACCCCTAGCCCTAGCCCTAGCCCTAACCCTGACCCTAACCCCTAACCCTTAACCCCTAACCCCTAACCCTAACCAAGTTCACAAGTAAACTTCTCGCCCACCTGGAGAGAGTGATTTAATTTGAAAGAGTAAAGACACAATCAGCCCAGTAATTGGCCACGGGGGCTGGAGGGGCCAAGGCTAACCTGAGCTGGAGGAACGTGGGTGCCTGCCTGGACGCTCAGAGGCCAAGGGCTGTCCTGAGACCTGCTTGGACACCCGTGCAGATGGAACAAAGGACCCGCCCAGTCCCAAGAGGGCCCCACCAGCCCTCACGAACGCAACACCAGACTTCCCTGGTGGCGCAGTGGTTAAGAATCCACCTGCCAATGCAGGGGACACGGGTTTGAGCCCTGGTCCGGGAAGATCCCACATGCTGTGGAGCAACTAAGCCCGTGCACCACAACTACTGAGCCTGCGCTCTAGAACCCGCGAGCCCCAACTGCTGAAGCCCACGCGCTTAGAGCCCGTGCTCTGCAACAAGAGAAGCCACCTCAGTGAGAAGCCCCCACTCGCCGCAACTAGAGAAAGCCTCCGGGCAGCAATGCAGACCCAACACAGCCCAAAATTAATTAATTAATTAATTAATTAATTAAGAAAAAAAAAAAAAAAGGCAGCGCCTGGGGGCTGGCAGACTGATGCACCAAGTCTTACATCACGTCTACTTAGTATCCTGCATGTCAGGGCCATGCTGGACCTGGGGCTGCCCAGACAGAGTGGGGCCTGCATCACCCTTCCCAGGAGGGAGGGTGGAGGGAAACCCTGCATGACCTCTGAGGCCCTAAGAACCCTTGACTAAGGCTGAGCTCAATTTGAAACAGTGGGTGACCAGAGCAGACATTTCATTCATCTATCAATGAGAATCCAGCACTGGAGGAGCAGAAAACAATGGCCTCGCTCAACCTTGACGCTAATCCTGACATGGACCCTAACCCTAAACTCTGATCCTGACCCTAAGCCCTGACCTAACCTTAGCCTAACCCGTACCCTAAACCTGTACCTTACCCTAACCCATGCTCTACCCGTATCCTACCTGTACCCCAATTCTAACCCATACCCTAACACCCACTCTAACACAGAACCCTAACACCCTGAGACCAAAACCATAAACCTTAACCAATAAGCAAAACCATAACCATAACCAAACCATAAAATATATTCATTAACCATACCCATAAATAACTCATTAACCACAAAACTTAAACCATAACAGCAACCATAAACCATACACAGCCCCAACCCTCACACCAGCCCCAGCCCTAATGCTAACCCTCCAAACCACTTACACCAAGCCAAGTCTAATCAGATTATACAAATACATCTTGAAAAAGAAAACTGGGGAATACTCTGGTGGCCCAGTGGTTAGGACTCTGTGCTTTCACTGCCAAGGGCTCGGGTTCGATCCCTGACTGGGGAACTAAGATCCCACAAGCCATGGGATGTGGCCAAAGTAAATAAATAATTAAAATGAAATAAAACCACTATTTTAAAAAAGATTTTAAAAATAAAGGAAAAAAACAAGAAAACTACCCCAGTACAACTTATAAATATGAACGTAAAAATCTATCACACAATAATAGCAACATGAAACCAACAGAACTTTAAATGGATAATGCCATAAGCCAAGTATCTCTACACCAGGAATTTCAGGTTGCTCAACATATGAAAAGTAAGCAATGTATTCAACCACAATAATGGTGTGAAGTAAAAACACATAATCATGTCAATTAATGCAAAAAATCTACAATGAAAATCCAGTGTTATTTCATGACAAACACTCAAGAAAGCAGGAATAAAAGGAAAGTTGTTCAATATGGAAAAGAGTAGTACAAAAAGCCACAGCAAACATCATGCTCAACGTTAAAGACTGAAAGATTTACTCCTGAAATCAGGAACAGGGCCAGGAAGCTGGCCTTCATCACCGTTACTCAATAGTGTACTGGAAGTTCTACCCAGAATCTTGAGGAAAGAAACAAAAGGCATCCATGGGTGAATGGAAAAATTAAAACCGGGTCTCTTCACAGAACATAGGTCACATCATCTTATATATAAAACTACCTATAATCAGCAAAGAAATTATTTGAGCTAATCAACTAATTAATAAGCAAAGTTACAGAACAAAATATCAATTCATGAAAATCTATCTTATATGCATACGCTGGCAAAAAATAATCTGAAAAAGAATTTATGAGAACAATTCCATTTTTAATAATGTCAACATCAATATTTAGGAGGATATTTAATCAAGGTACAAGACTTGTTTTTATGTATGTAAAGTTGTATGTTTGAAATTACTGGAAAGTCAATTACTTTTCAAAACAGCATGTATGTCAACAGCATGCCAGAAAAGCAGAGAAAACATCAAACTTCCATATAGAAGCCAAGCCTTACCCAGATCCAGTTCACCCAAAGTCCACATGTCATTTAGAGGCACTGTGGGAAGGTTATATTAGGAGCCGCTGTCCTCCGTGTTGTGGACGACCTGGATATGGTAGAAACAGTGGGATTTTTGAATTCCAATTTTCCACTTCATTCCACAAAAAAACTATGAGAACTAATAAATCAATTCAGTAAAGTTGCAAAATCAATACACAGAAATCAGTTGCCTTTCTAAACACTAATAATGAACCATCAGAAAGAGAAAGAAAGCAACCCTATTTACAACTGCATCAAAAAGAACAAAATACCTGGGAATAAAGTCAACCAAGGAGGTGAAAGACCTGCACACTGAAAACTTTAAGACATTGATGAAGACATTGAAAGACACACCACTAAATGGAAAGATATCCTGTTCTCATGGAATGGAACAATTAATATTGTTAAAATATCCATGCTACCCAAAGCAGTGGGCACAGTGAATGCAATCCCTCCCAAAATTCCATGGTATTTTCCCCCAAAATAGAGCAAATCCTCCTAATATCTGTGGGGAACCACAAAGGACCCCAAATAGCCAAAGAAACCCTGAAAAAAGAGAACGGGCTGGAGGCATCTCCCTCCCTGACGTCACACTCTGCTGAGAAGCTACAGTCACCAAAACAGTGTGGAACTGGCTCAAAACGGGCACAGGGACCAGAGGAACAGGACAGAGAGCCCAGAATTCAACCCACACGGACGGGGTCGGTGAATTTATGACACAGGGACCAAGGACACACCAAGGAGCACGACACTCCCCACGATAAATGGTGCTGGGAAAACTGGACGCCCCATAACTCACGCTGGCTACCCTGCACCCAAACCTGACCAAAAACCCAGCTTCCCACGCCAAGCCCTCCCTCGCTCACACGAAGACGGACCCCCTCAACGGTCAGTCGCCCACAGGAAGCTTCTCCCCACTTTTCCTCACCGTCTCTTCACCTTTTCCTCAGGCCATCACCTGGGTCCTCAGGAAACCTAGTTCCCTAGTCAGCGTGGACGCAGCCCCACTTTGTCCTGAAGCCGAAACCGAAGTGAGTCCTAAGGAGACGGAGACCGAGTTCCTCTCAGCAGAGACGCCGAGCCGGGCGTCCTACCCGAAGGCCCCCGCCCCCGCCCCCGCCCCCGCGCCTGAGGCGGCTCAACTCCTCTCAGCTGCCCTCACAATCGAGGTCCATGGAACGAGCATGCGCTGTGGGTCAGAGAGGCGAACTCGGCGCCACCCTGTGGTCAGTGCAGGAAGTGCAGGCCGCGCCTCCCTCACAGGTCACTGGGGGCAGCGTGCCCTACCGACAGGACTGCTGAATCCATTCAACTGGAAATTCAAACTGAAATGGAGTCTCTATCCCAAAAGTTTTCTAAAAGTAGTTAAGGAACAATTAATTGGAAACCATTTGGAATGAAGTGAATGTAGATGCAAACTTTACAACTTATACCAAATTCACTCAAAGTTATTCAGAGGCAAATTTTATTTTAGTTTATAATTTATGTTTGGCTGCGTTGGGTCTTCGTTGCTGCATGTGGGCTTCCTCTAGTTGCGTCGAGCGGGGCTACTCTTCGTTGCGGTGCACGGGCTTCTCATTGCGGTGGCTTCTCTCGTGGGCGAGCACGGGCTCTAGGCGCGCAGGCTTCAGTAGTTGTGCCGTGCAGGCTTGGTTGCTCTGCGGCATGTGGGATCTTCCCGGACCAGGGCTCGAGCCCGTGTCCCCTGCATTGGCAGGCGGACTCTTAACCACTGCGTCACCTGTGGGGGAAGTCCCCACAGACAAACTTTAAATACAAAACTATTCAAGGGGCTTCCCTGGTGGCGCAGTGGTTGAGAATCTGCCTGCCAACGCAGGGGACACGGGTTCGAGCCCTGGTCCGGGAAGATCCCACATGCCGCGGAGCAACTAGGCCCGTGAGCCACGACTCCTGAGCCTGCGCGTCTGGAGCCCGTGCTCCGCAACAAGAGAGGCCGCGATAGCGAGAGGCCCGCGCACCGCGAGGAAGAGGGGCCCCCGCTTGCCACAACTAGAGAAAGCCTTCGCACAGAAACGAAGACCCAACACAGCCAAAAATAAATTAATTAATTAATCAATTAAAAAGAAAAGCCGTCTCTCAAATTTAACTTCCAGAATATATTCAGGAAAAACGCATACGCCCTTTTTGGCCAACCAAAGAAGCGGGCAATGCAAATCAACACTACAAAGAGGTATCACTTCGAATCAGAAAAAAGGACCATCCTCACAAAGGGTAAAAACCAGAGATGCAGGACAAGGAGAGGAGAAAAGGGAGCCTCGTTACGCTGAAGGGGGGAATGTAAATTGCCAACGGCCACTCTGGAGAAGTGTGCTGTGTTTCCTAAAACATCTAAAAAACAGAGCTACAAAGCATAGGGCGCTTCCACTCATGGGCCTATATGTTGGAAAATCCAAAAATCCACAGGACGCAGGCACCCCGTTTACTGCTGCTATGCTTACAACAGCCTCGACTTGGGTACAACTTCATAGTCCTTGGAAGGAAAAAATGGTGAAAGAAAATTTGGTACTTAAGCACAACGGAATATTACTCAGCCCTGAAATCAATGAAATGAGGCCAGTTGCAGCGACTCAGGGGGACTTATGTATGGTCATTGAGAGTGAAATAAGTTAGACAGCAAGAGAAACTTATCATAAGATATCACTTATAAAGGGAATCTAAAAATCGCCAACCGTGAACTGAATTACAAACAGAACACCATCACACATTTACAAAACACACTTATGGCTGCTTAAGGGGAAAAGTGTGGTGCGTTGATGCACAAACCAGGAGGTTGAAATTGGCACAGATACCGTTCCATACGCCAATAATGTAATCGCCAAGACATACTCATTGTTCAAGGAACTGGACTCAGCACACTCTATTCACAGAAAAAACATATATCTGACTACTAGAAACTAGAAAAGAATTTATTGATGTCTCTCTCTAAGTGACTCAAGTGGATGTACAGCACCAAGAAACACAACATTGCAAATCAGCTACACCCCATTATAAAAATTAAATATAAAAAGAGAAAGACAGTGAGAGAGAGAGAGGAATTCTTACAAAATTCAATCAGGGGCTGTGAGGCAACTGGACTGACCACATCTACACTCACAGCTGAATGGGACGTAAGGCTGGACACCCTAACCCTAAACCCTAACCCTAACCCAACCCTAACCCTACCTTAACCCTAACCCTAACCCAACACTAACCCTAACCCTAACCCTAAACCTAAACCCTAACCCTAACCCCTGACCCTAACCCAACCCTAAGCCTAACCCTAACCCTAACCCCTAGCCCTAGCCCTAGCCCTAACCCTGACCCTAACCCCTAACCCTTAACCCCTAACCCCTAACCCTAACCAAGTTCACAAGTAAACTTCTCGCCCACCTGGAGAGAGTGATTTAATTTGAAAGAGTAAAGACACAATCAGCCCAGTAATTGGCCACGGGGGCTGGAGGGGCCAAGGCTAACCTGAGCTGGAGGAACGTGGGTGCCTGCCTGGACGCTCAGAGGCCAAGGGCTGTCCTGAGACCTGCTTGGACACCCGTGCAGATGGAACAAAGGACCCGCCCAGTCCCAAGAGGGCCCCACCAGCCCTCACGAACGCAACACCAGACTTCCCTGGTGGCGCAGTGGTTAAGAATCCACCTGCCAATGCAGGGGACACGGGTTTGAGCCCTGGTCCGGGAAGATCCCACATGCTGTGGAGCAACTAAGCCCGTGCACCACAACTACTGAGCCTGCGCTCTAGAACCCGCGAGCCCCAACTGCTGAAGCCCACGCGCTTAGAGCCCGTGCTCTGCAACAAGAGAAGCCACCTCAATGAGAAGCCCCCACTCGCCGCAACTAGAGAAAGCCTCCGGGCAGCAATGCAGACCCAACACAGCCCAAAATTAATTAATTAATTAATTAATTAATTAAGAAAAAAAAAAAAAAGGCAGCGCCTGGGGGCTGGCAGACTGATGCACCAAGTCTTACATCACGTCTACTTAGTATCCTGCATGTCAGGGCCATGCTGGACCTGGGGCTGCCCAGACAGAGTGGGGCCTGCATCACCCTTCCCAGGAGGGAGGGTGGAGGGAAACCCTGCATGACCTCTGAGGCCCTAAGAACCCTTGACTAAGGCTGAGCTCAATTTGAAACAGTGGGTGACCAGAGCAGACATTTCATTCATCTATCAATGAGAATCCAGCACTGGAGGAGCAGAAAACAATGGCCTCGCTCAACCTTGACGCTAATCCTGACATGGACCCTAACCCTAAACTCTGATCCTGACCCTAAGCCCTGACCTAACCTTAGCCTAACCCGTACCCTAAACCTGTACCTTACCCTAACCCATGCTCTACCCGTATCCTACCTGTACCCCAATTCTAACCCATACCCTAACACCCACTCTAACACAGAACCCTAACACCCTGAGACCAAAACCATAAACCTTAACCAATAAGCAAAACCATAACCATAACCAAACCATAAAATATATTCATTAACCATACCCATAAATAACTCATTAACCACAAAACTTAAACCATAACAGCAACCATAAACCATACACAGCCCCAACCCTCACACCAGCCCCAGCCCTAATGCTAACCCTCCAAACCACTTACACCAAGCCAAGTCTAATCAGATTATACAAATACATCTTGAAAAAGAAAACTGGGGAATACTCTGGTGGCCCAGTGGTTAGGACTCTGTGCTTTCACTGCCAAGGGCTCGGGTTCGATCCCTGACTGGGGAACTAAGATCCCACAAGCCATGGGATGTGGCCAAAGTAAATAAATAATTAAAATGAAATAAAACCACTATTTTAAAAAAGATTTTAAAAATAAAGGAAAAAAACAAGAAAACTACCCCAGTACAACTTATAAATATGAACGTAAAAATCTATCACACAATAATAGCAACATGAAACCAACAGAACTTTAAATGGATAATGCCATAAGCCAAGTATCTCTACACCAGGAATTTCAGGTTGCTCAACATATGAAAAGTAAGCAATGTATTCAACCACAATAATGGTGTGAAGTAAAAACACATAATCATGTCAATTAATGCAAAAAATCTACAATGAAAATCCAGTGTTATTTCATGACAAACACTCAAGAAAGCAGGAATAAAAGGAAAGTTGTTCAATATGGAAAAGAGTAGTACAAAAAGCCACAGCAAACATCATGCTCAACGTTAAAGACTGAAAGATTTACTCCTGAAATCAGGAACAGGGCCAGGAAGCTGGCCTTCATCACCGTTACTCAATAGTGTACTGGAAGTTCTACCCAGAATCTTGAGGAAAGAAACAAAAGGCATCCATGGGTGAATGGAAAAATTAAAACCGGGTCTCTTCACAGAACATAGGTCACATCATCTTATATATAAAACTACCTATAATCAGCAAAGAAATTATTTGAGCTAATCAACTAATTAATAAGCAAAGTTACAGAACAAAATATCAATTCATGAAAATCTATCTTATATGCATACGCTGGCAAAAAATAATCTGAAAAAGAATTTATGAGAACAATTCCATTTTTAATAATGTCAACATCAATATTTAGGAGGATATTTAATCAAGGTACAAGACTTGTTTTTATGTATGTAAAGTTGTATGTTTGAAATTACTGGAAAGTCAATTACTTTTCAAAACAGCATGTATGTCAACAGCATGCCAGAAAAGCAGAGAAAACATCAAACTTCCATATAGAAGCCAAGCCTTACCCAGATCCAGTTCACCCAAAGTCCACATGTCATTTAGAGGCACTGTGGGAAGGTTATATTAGGAGCCGCTGTCCTCCGTGTTGTGGACGACCTGGATATGGTAGAAACAGTGGGATTTTTGAATTCCAATTTTCCACTTCATTCCACAAAAAAACTATGAGAACTAATAAATCAATTCAGTAAAGTTGCAAAATCAATACACAGAAATCAGTTGCCTTTCTAAACACTAATAATGAACCATCAGAAAGAGAAAGAAAGCAACCCTATTTACAACTGCATCAAAAAGAACAAAATACCTGGGAATAAAGTCAACCAAGGAGGTGAAAGACCTGCACACTGAAAACTTTAAGACATTGATGAAGACATTGAAAGACACACCAATAAATGGAAAGATATCCTGTTCTCATGGAATGGAACAATTAATATTGTTAAAATATCCATGCTACCCAAAGCAGTGGGCACAGTGAATGCAATCCCTCCCAAAATTCCATGGTATTTTCCCCCAAAATAGAGCAAATCCTCCTAATATCTGTGGGGAACCACAAAGGACCCCAAATAGCCAAAGAAACCCTGAAAAAAGAGAACGGGCTGGAGGCATCTCCCTCCCTGACGTCACACTCTGCTGAGAAGCTACAGTCACCAAAACAGTGTGGAACTGGCTCAAAACGGGCACAGGGACCAGAGGAACAGGACAGAGAGCCCAGAATTCAACCCACACGGACGGGGTCGGTGAATTTATGACACAGGGACCAAGGACACACCAAGGAGCACGACACGCCCCACGATAAATGGTGCTGGGAAAACTGGACGCCCCATAACTCACGCTGGCTACCCTGCACCCAAACCTGACCAAAAACCCAGCTTCCCACGCCAAGCCCTCCCTCGCTCACACGAAGACGGACCCCCTCAACGGTCAGTCGCCCACAGGAAGCTTCTCCCCACTTTTCCTCACCGTCTCTTCACCTTTTCCTCAGGCCATCACCTGGGTCCTCAGGAAACCTAGTTCCCTAGTCAGCGTGGACGCAGCCCCACTTTGTCCTGAAGCCGAAACCGAAGTGAGTCCTAAGGAGACGGAGACCGAGTTCCTCTCAGCAGAGACGCCGAGCCGGGCGTCCTACCCGAAGGCCCCCGCCCCCGCCCCCGCCCCCGCGCCTGAGGCGGCTCAACTCCTCTCAGCTGCCCTCACAATCGAGGTCCATGGAACGAGCATGCGCTGTGGGTCAGAGAGGCGAACTCGGCGCCACCCTGTGGTCAGTGCAGGAAGTGCAGGCCGCGCCTCCCTCACAGGTCACTGGGGGCAGCGTGCCCTACCGACAGGACTGCTGAATCCATTCAACTGGAAATTCAAACTGAAATGGAGTCTCTATCCCAAAAGTTTTCTAAAAGTAGTTAAGGAACAATTAATTGGAAACCATTTGGAATGAAGTGAATGTAGATGCAAACTTTACAACTTATACCAAATTCACTCAAAGTTATTCAGAGGCAAATTTTATTTTAGTTTATAATTTATGTTTGGCTGCGTTGGGTCTTCGTTGCTGCATGTGGGCTTCCTCTAGTTGCGTCGAGCGGGGCTACTCTTCGTTGCGGTGCACGGGCTTCTCATTGCGGTGGCTTCTCTCGTGGGCGAGCACGGGCTCTAGGCGCGCAGGCTTCAGTAGTTGTGCCGTGCAGGCTTGGTTGCTCTGCGGCATGTGGGATCTTCCCGGACCAGGGCTCGAGCCCGTGTCCCCTGCATTGGCAGGCGGACTCTTAACCACTGCGTCACCTGTGGGGGAAGTCCCCACAGACAAACTTTAAATACAAAACTATTCAAGGGGCTTCCCTGGTGGCGCAGTGGTTGAGAATCTGCCTGCCAACGCAGGGGACACGGGTTCGAGCCCTGGTCCGGGAAGATCCCACATGCCGCGGAGCAACTAGGCCCGTGAGCCACGACTCCTGAGCCTGCGCGTCTGGAGCCCGTGCTCCGCAACAAGAGAGGCCGCGATAGCGAGAGGCCCGCGCACCGCGAGGAAGAGGGGCCCCCGCTTGCCACAACTAGAGAAAGCCTTCGCACAGAAACGAAGACCCAACACAGCCAAAAATAAATTAATTAATTAATCAATTAAAAAGAAAAGCCGTCTCTCAAATTTAACTTCCAGAATATATTCAGGAAAAACGCATACGCCCTTTTTGGCCAACCAAAGAAGCGGGCAATGCAAATCAACACTACAAAGAGGTATCACTTCGAATCAGAAAAAAGGACCATCCTCACAAAGGGTAAAAACCAGAGATGCAGGACAAGGAGAGGAGAAAAGGGAGCCTCGTTACGCTGAAGGGGGGAATGTAAATTGCCAACGGCCACTCTGGAGAAGTGTGCTGTGTTTCCTAAAACATCTAAAAAACAGAGCTACAAAGCATAGGGCGCTTCCACTCATGGGCCTATATGTTGGAAAATCCAAAAATCCACAGGACGCAGGCACCCCGTTTACTGCTGCTATGCTTACAACAGCCTCGACTTGGGTACAACTTCATAGTCCTTGGAAGGAAAAAATGGTGAAAGAAAATTTGGTACTTAAGCACAACGGAATATTACTCAGCCCTGAAATCAATGAAATGAGGCCAGTTGCAGCGACTCAGGGGGACTTATGTATGGTCATTGAGAGTGAAATAAGTTAGACAGCAAGAGAAACTTATCATAAGATATCACTTATAAAGGGAATCTAAAAATCGCCAACCGTGAACTGAATTACAAACAGAACACCATCACACATTTACAAAACACACTTATGGCTGCTTAAGGGGAAAAGTGTGGTGCGTTGATGCACAAACCAGGAGGTTGAAATTGGCACAGATACCGTTCCATACGCCAATAATGTAATCGCCAAGACATACTCATTGTTCAAGGAACTGGACTCAGCACACTCTATTCACAGAAAAAACATATATCTGACTACTAGAAACTAGAAAAGAATTTATTGATGTCTCTCTCTAAGTGACTCAAGTGGATGTACAGCACCAAGAAACACAACATTGCAAATCAGCTACACCCCATTATAAAAATTAAATATAAAAAGAGAAAGACAGTGAGAGAGAGAGAGGAATTCTTACAAAATTCAATCAGGGGCTGTGAGGCAACTGGACTGACCACATCTACACTCACAGCTGAATGGGACGTAAGGCTGGACACCCTAACCCTAAACCCTAACCCTAACCCAACCCTAACCCTACCTTAACCCTAACCCTAACCCAACACTAACCCTAACCCTAACCCTAAACCTAAACCCTAACCCTAACCCCTGACCCTAACCCAACCCTAAGCCTAACCCTAACCCTAACCCCTAGCCCTAGCCCTAGCCCTAACCCTGACCCTAACCCCTAACCCTTAACCCCTAACCCCTAACCCTAACCAAGTTCACAAGTAAACTTCTCGCCCACCTGGAGAGAGTGATTTAATTTGAAAGAGTAAAGACACAATCAGCCCAGTAATTGGCCACGGGGGCTGGAGGGGCCAAGGCTAACCTGAGCTGGAGGAACGTGGGTGCCTGCCTGGACGCTCAGAGGCCAAGGGCTGTCCTGAGACCTGCTTGGACACCCGTGCAGATGGAACAAAGGACCCGCCCAGTCCCAAGAGGGCCCCACCAGCCCTCACGAACGCAACACCAGACTTCCCTGGTGGCGCAGTGGTTAAGAATCCACCTGCCAATGCAGGGGACACGGGTTTGAGCCCTGGTCCGGGAAGATCCCACATGCTGTGGAGCAACTAAGCCCGTGCACCACAACTACTGAGCCTGCGCTCTAGAACCCGCGAGCCCCAACTGCTGAAGCCCACGCGCTTAGAGCCCGTGCTCTGCAACAAGAGAAGCCACCTCAATGAGAAGCCCCCACTCGCCGCAACTAGAGAAAGCCTCCGGGCAGCAATGCAGACCCAACACAGCCCAAAATTAATTAATTAATTAATTAATTAATTAAGAAAAAAAAAAAAAAGGCAGCGCCTGGGGGCTGGCAGACTGATGCACCAAGTCTTACATCACGTCTACTTAGTATCCTGCATGTCAGGGCCATGCTGGACCTGGGGCTGCCCAGACAGAGTGGGGCCTGCATCACCCTTCCCAGGAGGGAGGGTGGAGGGAAACCCTGCATGACCTCTGAGGCCCTAAGAACCCTTGACTAAGGCTGAGCTCAATTTGAAACAGTGGGTGACCAGAGCAGACATTTCATTCATCTATCAATGAGAATCCAGCACTGGAGGAGCAGAAAACAATGGCCTCGCTCAACCTTGACGCTAATCCTGACATGGACCCTAACCCTAAACTCTGATCCTGACCCTAAGCCCTGACCTAACCTTAGCCTAACCCGTACCCTAAACCTGTACCTTACCCTAACCCATGCTCTACCCGTATCCTACCTGTACCCCAATTCTAACCCATACCCTAACACCCACTCTAACACAGAACCCTAACACCCTGAGACCAAAACCATAAACCTTAACCAATAAGCAAAACCATAACCATAACCAAACCATAAAATATATTCATTAACCATACCCATAAATAACTCATTAACCACAAAACTTAAACCATAACAGCAACCATAAACCATACACAGCCCCAACCCTCACACCAGCCCCAGCCCTAATGCTAACCCTCCAAACCACTTACACCAAGCCAAGTCTAATCAGATTATACAAATACATCTTGAAAAAGAAAACTGGGGAATACTCTGGTGGCCCAGTGGTTAGGACTCTGTGCTTTCACTGCCAAGGGCTCGGGTTCGATCCCTGACTGGGGAACTAAGATCCCACAAGCCATGGGATGTGGCCAAAGTAAATAAATAATTAAAATGAAATAAAACCACTATTTTAAAAAAGATTTTAAAAATAAAGGAAAAAAACAAGAAAACTACCCCAGTACAACTTATAAATATGAACGTAAAAATCTATCACACAATAATAGCAACATGAAACCAACAGAACTTTAAATGGATAATGCCATAAGCCAAGTATCTCTACACCAGGAATTTCAGGTTGCTCAACATATGAAAAGTAAGCAATGTATTCAACCACAATAATGGTGTGAAGTAAAAACACATAATCATGTCAATTAATGCAAAAAATCTACAATGAAAATCCAGTGTTATTTCATGACAAACACTCAAGAAAGCAGGAATAAAAGGAAAGTTGTTCAATATGGAAAAGAGTAGTACAAAAAGCCACAGCAAACATCATGCTCAACGTTAAAGACTGAAAGATTTACTCCTGAAATCAGGAACAGGGCCAGGAAGCTGGCCTTCATCACCGTTACTCAATAGTGTACTGGAAGTTCTACCCAGAATCTTGAGGAAAGAAACAAAAGGCATCCATGGGTGAATGGAAAAATTAAAACCGGGTCTCTTCACAGAACATAGGTCACATCATCTTATATATAAAACTACCTATAATCAGCAAAGAAATTATTTGAGCTAATCAACTAATTAATAAGCAAAGTTACAGAACAAAATATCAATTCATGAAAATCTATCTTATATGCATACGCTGGCAAAAAATAATCTGAAAAAGAATTTATGAGAACAATTCCATTTTTAATAATGTCAACATCAATATTTAGGAGGATATTTAATCAAGGTACAAGACTTGTTTTTATGTATGTAAAGTTGTATGTTTGAAATTACTGGAAAGTCAATTACTTTTCAAAACAGCATGTATGTCAACAGCATGCCAGAAAAGCAGAGAAAACATCAAACTTCCATATAGAAGCCAAGCCTTACCCAGATCCAGTTCACCCAAAGTCCACATGTCATTTAGAGGCACTGTGGGAAGGTTATATTAGGAGCCGCTGTCCTCCGTGTTGTGGACGACCTGGATATGGTAGAAACAGTGGGATTTTTGAATTCCAATTTTCCACTTCATTCCACAAAAAAACTATGAGAACTAATAAATCAATTCAGTAAAGTTGCAAAATCAATACACAGAAATCAGTTGCCTTTCTAAACACTAATAATGAACCATCAGAAAGAGAAAGAAAGCAACCCTATTTACAACTGCATCAAAAAGAACAAAATACCTGGGAATAAAGTCAACCAAGGAGGTGAAAGACCTGCACACTGAAAACTTTAAGACATTGATGAAGACATTGAAAGACACACCAATAAATGGAAAGATATCCTGTTCTCATGGAATGGAACAATTAATATTGTTAAAATATCCATGCTACCCAAAGCAGTGGGCACAGTGAATGCAATCCCTCCCAAAATTCCATGGTATTTTCCCCCAAAATAGAGCAAATCCTCCTAATATCTGTGGGGAACCACAAAGGACCCCAAATAGCCAAAGAAACCCTGAAAAAAGAGAACGGGCTGGAGGCATCTCCCTCCCTGACGTCACACTCTGCTGAGAAGCTACAGTCACCAAAACAGTGTGGAACTGGCTCAAAACGGGCACAGGGACCAGAGGAACAGGACAGAGAGCCCAGAATTCAACCCACACGGACGGGGTCGGTGAATTTATGACACAGGGACCAAGGACACACCAAGGAGCACGACACGCCCCACGATAAATGGTGCTGGGAAAACTGGACGCCCCATAACTCACGCTGGCTACCCTGCACCCAAACCTGACCAAAAACCCAGCTTCCCACGCCAAGCCCTCCCTCGCTCACACGAAGACGGACCCCCTCAACGGTCAGTCGCCCACAGGAAGCTTCTCCCCACTTTTCCTCACCGTCTCTTCACCTTTTCCTCAGGCCATCACCTGGGTCCTCAGGAAACCTAGTTCCCTAGTCAGCGTGGACGCAGCCCCACTTTGTCCTGAAGCCGAAACCGAAGTGAGTCCTAAGGAGACGGAGACCGAGTTCCTCTCAGCAGAGACGCCGAGCCGGGCGTCCTACCCGAAGGCCCCCGCCCCCGCCCCCGCCCCCGCGCCTGAGGCGGCTCAACTCCTCTCAGCTGCCCTCACAATCGAGGTCCATGGAACGAGCATGCGCTGTGGGTCAGAGAGGCGAACTCGGCGCCACCCTGTGGTCAGTGCAGGAAGTGCAGGCCGCGCCTCCCTCACAGGTCACTGGGGGCAGCGTGCCCTACCGACAGGACTGCTGAATCCATTCAACTGGAAATTCAAACTGAAATGGAGTCTCTATCCCAAAAGTTTTCTAAAAGTAGTTAAGGAACAATTAATTGGAAACCATTTGGAATGAAGTGAATGTAGATGCAAACTTTACAACTTATACCAAATTCACTCAAAGTTATTCAGAGGCAAATTTTATTTTAGTTTATAATTTATGTTTGGCTGCGTTGGGTCTTCGTTGCTGCATGTGGGCTTCCTCTAGTTGCGTCGAGCGGGGCTACTCTTCGTTGCGGTGCACGGGCTTCTCATTGCGGTGGCTTCTCTCGTGGGCGAGCACGGGCTCTAGGCGCGCAGGCTTCAGTAGTTGTGCCGTGCAGGCTTGGTTGCTCTGCGGCATGTGGGATCTTCCCGGACCAGGGCTCGAGCCCGTGTCCCCTGCATTGGCAGGCGGACTCTTAACCACTGCGTCACCTGTGGGGGAAGTCCCCACAGACAAACTTTAAATACAAAACTATTCAAGGGGCTTCCCTGGTGGCGCAGTGGTTGAGAATCTGCCTGCCAACGCAGGGGACACGGGTTCGAGCCCTGGTCCGGGAAGATCCCACATGCCGCGGAGCAACTAGGCCCGTGAGCCACGACTCCTGAGCCTGCGCGTCTGGAGCCCGTGCTCCGCAACAAGAGAGGCCGCGATAGCGAGAGGCCCGCGCACCGCGAGGAAGAGGGGCCCCCGCTTGCCACAACTAGAGAAAGCCTTCGCACAGAAACGAAGACCCAACACAGCCAAAAATAAATTAATTAATTAATCAATTAAAAAGAAAAGCCGTCTCTCAAATTTAACTTCCAGAATATATTCAGGAAAAACGCATACGCCCTTTTTGGCCAACCAAAGAAGCGGGCAATGCAAATCAACACTACAAAGAGGTATCACTTCGAATCAGAAAAAAGGACCATCCTCACAAAGGGTAAAAACCAGAGATGCAGGACAAGGAGAGGAGAAAAGGGAGCCTCGTTACGCTGAAGGGGGGAATGTAAATTGCCAACGGCCACTCTGGAGAAGTGTGCTGTGTTTCCTAAAACATCTAAAAAACAGAGCTACAAAGCATAGGGCGCTTCCACTCATGGGCCTATATGTTGGAAAATCCAAAAATCCACAGGACGCAGGCACCCCGTTTACTGCTGCTATGCTTACAACAGCCTCGACTTGGGTACAACTTCATAGTCCTTGGAAGGAAAAAATGGTGAAAGAAAATTTGGTACTTAAGCACAACGGAATATTACTCAGCCCTGAAATCAATGAAATGAGGCCAGTTGCAGCGACTCAGGGGGACTTATGTATGGTCATTGAGAGTGAAATAAGTTAGACAGCAAGAGAAACTTATCATAAGATATCACTTATAAAGGGAATCTAAAAATCGCCAACCGTGAACTGAATTACAAACAGAACACCATCACACATTTACAAAACACACTTATGGCTGCTTAAGGGGAAAAGTGTGGTGCGTTGATGCACAAACCAGGAGGTTGAAATTGGCACAGATACCGTTCCATACGCCAATAATGTAATCGCCAAGACATACTCATTGTTCAAGGAACTGGACTCAGCACACTCTATTCACAGAAAAAACATATATCTGACTACTAGAAACTAGAAAAGAATTTATTGATGTCTCTCTCTAAGTGACTCAAGTGGATGTACAGCACCAAGAAACACAACATTGCAAATCAGCTACACCCCATTATAAAAATTAAATATAAAAAGAGAAAGACAGTGAGAGAGAGAGAGGAATTCTTACAAAATTCAATCAGGGGCTGTGAGGCAACTGGACTGACCACATCTACACTCACAGCTGAATGGGACGTAAGGCTGGACACCCTAACCCTAAACCCTAACCCTAACCCAACCCTAACCCTACCTTAACCCTAACCCTAACCCAACACTAACCCTAACCCTAACCCTAAACCTAAACCCTAACCCTAACCCCTGACCCTAACCCAACCCTAAGCCTAACCCTAACCCTAACCCCTAGCCCTAGCCCTAGCCCTAACCCTGACCCTAACCCCTAACCCTTAACCCCTAACCCCTAACCCTAACCAAGTTCACAAGTAAACTTCTCGCCCACCTGGAGAGAGTGATTTAATTTGAAAGAGTAAAGACACAATCAGCCCAGTAATTGGCCACGGGGGCTGGAGGGGCCAAGGCTAACCTGAGCTGGAGGAACGTGGGTGCCTGCCTGGACGCTCAGAGGCCAAGGGCTGTCCTGAGACCTGCTTGGACACCCGTGCAGATGGAACAAAGGACCCGCCCAGTCCCAAGAGGGCCCCACCAGCCCTCACGAACGCAACACCAGACTTCCCTGGTGGCGCAGTGGTTAAGAATCCACCTGCCAATGCAGGGGACACGGGTTTGAGCCCTGGTCCGGGAAGATCCCACATGCTGTGGAGCAACTAAGCCCGTGCACCACAACTACTGAGCCTGCGCTCTAGAACCCGCGAGCCCCAACTGCTGAAGCCCACGCGCTTAGAGCCCGTGCTCTGCAACAAGAGAAGCCACCTCAATGAGAAGCCCCCACTCGCCGCAACTAGAGAAAGCCTCCGGGCAGCAATGCAGACCCAACACAGCCCAAAATTAATTAATTAATTAATTAATTAATTAAGAAAAAAAAAAAAGGCAGCGCCTGGGGGCTGGCAGACTGATGCACCAAGTCTTACATCACGTCTACTTAGTATCCTGCATGTCAGGGCCATGCTGGACCTGGGGCTGCCCAGACAGAGTGGGGCCTGCATCACCCTTCCCAGGAGGGAGGGTGGAGGGAAACCCTGCATGACCTCTGAGGCCCTAAGAACCCTTGACTAAGGCTGAGCTCAATTTGAAACAGTGGGTGACCAGAGCAGACATTTCATTCATCTATCAATGAGAATCCAGCACTGGAGGAGCAGAAAACAATGGCCTCGCTCAACCTTGACGCTAATCCTGACATGGACCCTAACCCTAAACTCTGATCCTGACCCTAAGCCCTGACCTAACCTTAGCCTAACCCGTACCCTAAACCTGTACCTTACCCTAACCCATGCTCTACCCGTATCCTACCTGTACCCCAATTCTAACCCATACCCTAACACCCACTCTAACACAGAACCCTAACACCCTGAGACCAAAACCATAAACCTTAACCAATAAGCAAAACCATAACCATAACCAAACCATAAAATATATTCATTAACCATACCCATAAATAACTCATTAACCACAAAACTTAAACCATAACAGCAACCATAAACCATACACAGCCCCAACCCTCACACCAGCCCCAGCCCTAATGCTAACCCTCCAAACCACTTACACCAAGCCAAGTCTAATCAGATTATACAAATACATCTTGAAAAAGAAAACTGGGGAATACTCTGGTGGCCCAGTGGTTAGGACTCTGTGCTTTCACTGCCAAGGGCTCGGGTTCGATCCCTGACTGGGGAACTAAGATCCCACAAGCCATGGGATGTGGCCAAAGTAAATAAATAATTAAAATGAAATAAAACCACTATTTTAAAAAAGATTTTAAAAATAAAGGAAAAAAACAAGAAAACTACCCCAGTACAACTTATAAATATGAACGTAAAAATCTATCACACAATAATAGCAACATGAAACCAACAGAACTTTAAATGGATAATGCCATAAGCCAAGTATCTCTACACCAGGAATTTCAGGTTGCTCAACATATGAAAAGTAAGCAATGTATTCAACCACAATAATGGTGTGAAGTAAAAACACATAATCATGTCAATTAATGCAAAAAATCTACAATGAAAATCCAGTGTTATTTCATGACAAACACTCAAGAAAGCAGGAATAAAAGGAAAGTTGTTCAATATGGAAAAGAGTAGTACAAAAAGCCACAGCAAACATCATGCTCAACGTTAAAGACTGAAAGATTTACTCCTGAAATCAGGAACAGGGCCAGGAAGCTGGCCTTCATCACCGTTACTCAATAGTGTACTGGAAGTTCTACCCAGAATCTTGAGGAAAGAAACAAAAGGCATCCATGGGTGAATGGAAAAATTAAAACCGGGTCTCTTCACAGAACATAGGTCACATCATCTTATATATAAAACTACCTATAATCAGCAAAGAAATTATTTGAGCTAATCAACTAATTAATAAGCAAAGTTACAGAACAAAATATCAATTCATGAAAATCTATCTTATATGCATACGCTGGCAAAAAATAATCTGAAAAAGAATTTATGAGAACAATTCCATTTTTAATAATGTCAACATCAATATTTAGGAGGATATTTAATCAAGGTACAAGACTTGTTTTTATGTATGTAAAGTTGTATGTTTGAAATTACTGGAAAGTCAATTACTTTTCAAAACAGCATGTATGTCAACAGCATGCCAGAAAAGCAGAGAAAACATCAAACTTCCATATAGAAGCCAAGCCTTACCCAGATCCAGTTCACCCAAAGTCCACATGTCATTTAGAGGCACTGTGGGAAGGTTATATTAGGAGCCGCTGTCCTCCGTGTTGTGGACGACCTGGATATGGTAGAAACAGTGGGATTTTTGAATTCCAATTTTCCACTTCATTCCACAAAAAAACTATGAGAACTAATAAATCAATTCAGTAAAGTTGCAAAATCAATACACAGAAATCAGTTGCCTTTCTAAACACTAATAATGAACCATCAGAAAGAGAAAGAAAGCAACCCTATTTACAACTGCATCAAAAAGAACAAAATACCTGGGAATAAAGTCAACCAAGGAGGTGAAAGACCTGCACACTGAAAACTTTAAGACATTGATGAAGACATTGAAAGACACACCAATAAATGGAAAGATATCCTGTTCTCATGGAATGGAACAATTAATATTGTTAAAATATCCATGCTACCCAAAGCAGTGGGCACAGTGAATGCAATCCCTCCCAAAATTCCATGGTATTTTCCCCCAAAATAGAGCAAATCCTCCTAATATCTGTGGGGAACCACAAAGGACCCCAAATAGCCAAAGAAACCCTGAAAAAAGAGAACGGGCTGCAGGCATCTCCCTCCCTGACGTCACACTCTGCTGAGAAGCTACAGTCACCAAAACAGTGTGGAACTGGCTCAAAACGGGCACAGGGACCAGAGGAACAGGACAGAGAGCCCAGAATTCAACCCACACGGACGGGGTCGGTGAATTTATGACACAGGGACCAAGGACACACCAAGGAGCACGACACGCCCCACGATAAATGGTGCTGGGAAAACTGGACGCCCCATAACTCACGCTGGCTACCCTGCACCCAAACCTGACCAAAAACCCAGCTTCCCACGCCAAGCCCTCCCTCGCTCACACGAAGACGGACCCCCTCAACGGTCAGTCGCCCACAGGAAGCTTCTCCCCACTTTTCCTCACCGTCTCTTCACCTTTTCCTCAGGCCATCACCTGGGTCCTCAGGAAACCTAGTTCCCTAGTCAGCGTGGACGCAGCCCCACTTTGTCCTGAAGCCGAAACCGAAGTGAGTCCTAAGGAGACGGAGACCGAGTTCCTCTCAGCAGAGACGCCGAGCCGGGCGTCCTACCCGAAGGCCCCCGCCCCCGCCCCCGCCCCCGCGCCTGAGGCGGCTCAACTCCTCTCAGCTGCCCTCACAATCGAGGTCCATGGAACGAGCATGCGCTGTGGGTCAGAGAGGCGAACTCGGCGCCACCCTGTGGTCAGTGCAGGAAGTGCAGGCCGCGCCTCCCTCACAGGTCACTGGGGGCAGCGTGCCCTACCGACAGGACTGCTGAATCCATTCAACTGGAAATTCAAACTGAAATGGAGTCTCTATCCCAAAAGTTTTCTAAAAGTAGTTAAGGAACAATTAATTGGAAACCATTTGCAATGAAGTGAATGTAGATGCAAACTTTACAACTTATACCAAATTCACTCAAAGTTATTCAGAGGCAAATTTTATTTTAGTTTATAATTTATGTTTGGCTGCGTTGGGTCTTCGTTGCTGCATGTGGGCTTCCTCTAGTTGCGTCGAGCGGGGCTACTCTTCGTTGCGGTGCACGGGCTTCTCATTGCGGTGGCTTCTCTCGTGGGCGAGCACGGGCTCTAGGCGCGCAGGCTTCAGTAGTTGTGCCGTGCAGGCTTGGTTGCTCTGCGGCATGTGGGATCTTCCCGGACCAGGGCTCGAGCCCGTGTCCCCTGCATTGGCAGGCGGACTCTTAACCACTGCGTCACCTGTGGGGGAAGTCCCCACAGACAAACTTTAAATACAAAACTATTCAAGGGGCTTCCCTGGTGGCGCAGTGGTTGAGAATCTGCCTGCCAACGCAGGGGACACGGGTTCGAGCCCTGGTCCGGGAAGATCCCACATGCCGCGGAGCAACTAGGCCCGTGAGCCACGACTCCTGAGCCTGCGCGTCTGGAGCCCGTGCTCCGCAACAAGAGAGGCCGCGATAGCGAGAGGCCCGCGCACCGCGAGGAAGAGGGGCCCCCGCTTGCCACAACTAGAGAAAGCCTTCGCACAGAAACGAAGACCCAACACAGCCAAAAATAAATTAATTAATTAATCAATTAAAATGAAAAGCCGTCTCTCAAATTTAACTTCCAGAATATATTCAGGAAAAACGCATACGCCCTTTTTGGCCAACCAAAGAAGCGGGCAATGCAAATCAACACTACAAAGAGGTATCACTTCGAATCAGAAAAAAGGACCATCCTCACAAAGGGTAAAAACCAGAGATGCAGGACAAGGAGAGGAGAAAAGGGAGCCTCGTTACGCTGAAGGGGGGAATGTAAATTGCCAACGGCCACTCTGGAGAAGTGTGCTGTGTTTCCTAAAACATCTAAAAAACAGAGCTACAAAGCATAGGGCGCTTCCACTCATGGGCCTATATGTTGGAAAATCCAAAAATCCACAGGACGCAGGCACCCCGTTTACTGCTGCTATGCTTACAACAGCCTCGACTTGGGTACAACTTCATAGTCCTTGGAAGGAAAAAATGGTGAAAGAAAATTTGGTACTTAAGCACAACGGAATATTACTCAGCCCTGAAATCAATGAAATGAGGCCAGTTGCAGCGACTCAGGGGGACTTATGTATGGTCATTGAGAGTGAAATAAGTTAGACAGCAAGAGAAACTTATCATAAGATATCACTTATAAAGGGAATCTAAAAATCGCCAACCGTGAACTGAATTACAAACAGAACACCATCACACATTTACAAAACACACTTATGGCTGCTTAAGGGGAAAAGTGTGGTGCGTTGATGCACAAACCAGGAGGTTGAAATTGGCACAGATACCGTTCCATACGCCAATAATGTAATCGCCAAGACATACTCATTGTTCAAGGAACTGGACTCAGCACACTCTATTCACAGAAAAAACATATATCTGACTACTAGAAACTAGAAAAGAATTTATTGATGTCTCTCTCTAAGTGACTCAAGTGGATGTACAGCACCAAGAAACACAACATTGCAAATCAGCTACACCCCATTATAAAAATTAAATATAAAAAGAGAAAGACAGTGAGAGAGAGAGAGGAATTCTTACAAAATTCAATCAGGGGCTGTGAGGCAACTGGACTGACCACATCTACACTCACAGCTGAATGGGACGTAAGGCTGGACACCCTAACCCTAAACCCTAACCCTAACCCAACCCTAACCCTACCTTAACCCTAACCCTAACCCAACACTAACCCTAACCCTAACCCTAAACCTAAACCCTAACCCTAACCCCTGACCCTAACCCAACCCTAAGCCTAACCCTAACCCTAACCCCTAGCCCTAGCCCTAGCCCTAACCCTGACCCTAACCCCTAACCCTTAACCCCTAACCCCTAACCCTAACCAAGTTCACAAGTAAACTTCTCGCCCACCTGGAGAGAGTGATTTAATTTGAAAGAGTAAAGACACAATCAGCCCAGTAATTGGCCACGGGGGCTGGAGGGGCCAAGGCTAACCTGAGCTGGAGGAACGTGGGTGCCTGCCTGGACGCTCAGAGGCCAAGGGCTGTCCTGAGACCTGCTTGGACACCCGTGCAGATGGAACAAAGGACCCGCCCAGTCCCAAGAGGGCCCCACCAGCCCTCACGAACGCAACACCAGACTTCCCTGGTGGCGCAGTGGTTAAGAATCCACCTGCCAATGCAGGGGACACGGGTTTGAGCCCTGGTCCGGGAAGATCCCACATGCTGTGGAGCAACTAAGCCCGTGCACCACAACTACTGAGCCTGCGCTCTAGAACCCGCGAGCCCCAACTGCTGAAGCCCACGCGCTTAGAGCCCGTGCTCTGCAACAAGAGAAGCCACCTCAATGAGAAGCCCCCACTCGCCGCAACTAGAGAAAGCCTCCGGGCAGCAATGCAGACCCAACACAGCCCAAAATTAATTAATTAATTAATTAATTAATTAAGAAAAAAAAAAAAAAGGCAGCGCCTGGGGGCTGGCAGACTGATGCACCAAGTCTTACATCACGTCTACTTAGTATCCTGCATGTCAGGGCCATGCTGGACCTGGGGCTGCCCAGACAGAGTGGGGCCTGCATCACCCTTCCCAGGAGGGAGGGTGGAGGGAAACCCTGCATGACCTCTGAGGCCCTAAGAACCCTTGACTAAGGCTGAGCTCAATTTGAAACAGTGGGTGACCAGAGCAGACATTTCATTCATCTATCAATGAGAATCCAGCACTGGAGGAGCAGAAAACAATGGCCTCGCTCAACCTTGACGCTAATCCTGACATGGACCCTAACCCTAAACTCTGATCCTGACCCTAAGCCCTGACCTAACCTTAGCCTAACCCGTACCCTAAACCTGTACCTTACCCTAACCCATGCTCTACCCGTATCCTACCTGTACCCCAATTCTAACCCATACCCTAACACCCACTCTAACACAGAACCCTAACACCCTGAGACCAAAACCATAAACCTTAACCAATAAGCAAAACCATAACCATAACCAAACCATAAAATATATTCATTAACCATACCCATAAATAACTCATTAACCACAAAACTTAAACCATAACAGCAACCATAAACCATACACAGCCCCAACCCTCACACCAGCCCCAGCCCTAATGCTAACCCTCCAAACCACTTACACCAAGCCAAGTCTAATCAGATTATACAAATACATCTTGAAAAAGAAAACTGGGGAATACTCTGGTGGCCCAGTGGTTAGGACTCTGTGCTTTCACTGCCAAGGGCTCGGGTTCGATCCCTGACTGGGGAACTAAGATCCCACAAGCCATGGGATGTGGCCAAAGTAAATAAATAATTAAAATGAAATAAAACCACTATTTTAAAAAAGATTTTAAAAATAAAGGAAAAAAACAAGAAAACTACCCCAGTACAACTTATAAATATGAACGTAAAAATCTATCACACAATAATAGCAACATGAAACCAACAGAACTTTAAATGGATAATGCCATAAGCCAAGTATCTCTACACCAGGAATTTCAGGTTGCTCAACATATGAAAAGTAAGCAATGTATTCAACCACAATAATGGTGTGAAGTAAAAACACATAATCATGTCAATTAATGCAAAAAATCTACAATGAAAATCCAGTGTTATTTCATGACAAACACTCAAGAAAGCAGGAATAAAAGGAAAGTTGTTCAATATGGAAAAGAGTAGTACAAAAAGCCACAGCAAACATCATGCTCAACGTTAAAGACTGAAAGATTTACTCCTGAAATCAGGAACAGGGCCAGGAAGCTGGCCTTCATCACCGTTACTCAATAGTGTACTGGAAGTTCTACCCAGAATCTTGAGGAAAGAAACAAAAGGCATCCATGGGTGAATGGAAAAATTAAAACCGGGTCTCTTCACAGAACATAGGTCACATCATCTTATATATAAAACTACCTATAATCAGCAAAGAAATTATTTGAGCTAATCAACTAATTAATAAGCAAAGTTACAGAACAAAATATCAATTCATGAAAATCTATCTTATATGCATACGCTGGCAAAAAATAATCTGAAAAAGAATTTATGAGAACAATTCCATTTTTAATAATGTCAACATCAATATTTAGGAGGATATTTAATCAAGGTACAAGACTTGTTTTTATGTATGTAAAGTTGTATGTTTGAAATTACTGGAAAGTCAATTACTTTTCAAAACAGCATGTATGTCAACAGCATGCCAGAAAAGCAGAGAAAACATCAAACTTCCATATAGAAGCCAAGCCTTACCCAGATCCAGTTCACCCAAAGTCCACATGTCATTTAGAGGCACTGTGGGAAGGTTATATTAGGAGCCGCTGTCCTCCGTGTTGTGGACGACCTGGATATGGTAGAAACAGTGGGATTTTTGAATTCCAATTTTCCACTTCATTCCACAAAAAAACTATGAGAACTAATAAATCAATTCAGTAAAGTTGCAAAATCAATACACAGAAATCAGTTGCCTTTCTAAACACTAATAATGAACCATCAGAAAGAGAAAGAAAGCAACCCTATTTACAACTGCATCAAAAAGAACAAAATACCTGGGAATAAAGTCAACCAAGGAGGTGAAAGACCTGCACACTGAAAACTTTAAGACATTGATGAAGACATTGAAAGACACACCAATAAATGGAAAGATATCCTGTTCTCATGGAATGGAACAATTAATATTGTTAAAATATCCATGCTACCCAAAGCAGTGGGCACAGTGAATGCAATCCCTCCCAAAATTCCATGGTATTTTCCCCCAAAATAGAGCAAATCCTCCTAATATCTGTGGGGAACCACAAAGGACCCCAAATAGCCAAAGAAACCCTGAAAAAAGAGAACGGGCTGCAGGCATCTCCCTCCCTGACGTCACACTCTGCTGAGAAGCTACAGTCACCAAAACAGTGTGGAACTGGCTCAAAACGGGCACAGGGACCAGAGGAACAGGACAGAGAGCCCAGAATTCAACCCACACGGACGGGGTCGGTGAATTTATGACACAGGGACCAAGGACACACCAAGGAGCACGACCCGCCCCACGATAAATGGTGCTGGGAAAACTGGACGCCCCATAACTCACGCTGGCTACCCTGCACCCAAACCTGACCAAAAACCCAGCTTCCCACGCCAAGCCCTCCCTCGCTCACACGAAGACGGACCCCCTCAACGGTCAGTCGCCCACAGGAAGCTTCTCCCCACTTTTCCTCACCGTCTCTTCACCTTTTCCTCAGGCCATCACCTGGGTCCTCAGGAAACCTAGTTCCCTAGTCAGCGTGGACGCAGCCCCACTTTGTCCTGAAGCCGAAACCGAAGTGAGTCCTAAGGAGACGGAGACCGAGTTCCTCTCAGCAGAGACGCCGAGCCGGGCGTCCTACCCGAAGGCCCCCGCCCCCGCCCCCGCCCCCGCGCCTGAGGCGGCTCAACTCCTCTCAGCTGCCCTCACAATCGAGGTCCATGGAACGAGCATGCGCTGTGGGTCAGAGAGGCGAACTCGGCGCCACCCTGTGGTCAGTGCAGGAAGTGCAGGCCGCGCCTCCCTCACAGGTCACTGGGGGCAGCGTGCCCTACCGACAGGACTGCTGAATCCATTCAACTGGAAATTCAAACTGAAATGGAGTCTCTATCCCAAAAGTTTTCTAAAAGTAGTTAAGGAACAATTAATTGGAAACCATTTGGAATGAAGTGAATGTAGATGCAAACTTTACAACTTATACCAAATTCACTCAAAGTTATTCAGAGGCAAATTTTATTTTAGTTTATAATTTATGTTTGGCTGCGTTGGGTCTTCGTTGCTGCATGTGGGCTTCCTCTAGTTGCGTCGAGCGGGGCTACTCTTCGTTGCGGTGCACGGGCTTCTCATTGCGGTGGCTTCTCTCGTGGGCGAGCACGGGCTCTAGGCGCGCAGGCTTCAGTAGTTGTGCCGTGCAGGCTTGGTTGCTCTGCGGCATGTGGGATCTTCCCGGACCAGGGCTCGAGCCCGTGTCCCCTGCATTGGCAGGCGGACTCTTAACCACTGCGTCACCTGTGGGGGAAGTCCCCACAGACAAACTTTAAATACAAAACTATTCAAGGGGCTTCCCTGGTGGCGCAGTGGTTGAGAATCTGCCTGCCAACGCAGGGGACACGGGTTCGAGCCCTGGTCCGGGAAGATCCCACATGCCGCGGAGCAACTAGGCCCGTGAGCCACGACTCCTGAGCCTGCGCGTCTGGAGCCCGTGCTCCGCAACAAGAGAGGCCGCGATAGCGAGAGGCCCGCGCACCGCGAGGAAGAGGGGCCCCCGCTTGCCACAACTAGAGAAAGCCTTCGCACAGAAACGAAGACCCAACACAGCCAAAAATAAATTAATTAATTAATCAATTAAAAAGAAAAGCCGTCTCTCAAATTTAACTTCCAGAATATATTCAGGAAAAACGCATACGCCCTTTTTGGCCAACCAAAGAAGCGGGCAATGCAAATCAACACTACAAAGAGGTATCACTTCGAATCAGAAAAAAGGACCATCCTCACAAAGGGTAAAAACCAGAGATGCAGGACAAGGAGAGGAGAAAAGGGAGCCTCGTTACGCTGAAGGGGGGAATGTAAATTGCCAACGGCCACTCTGGAGAAGTGTGCTGTGTTTCCTAAAACATCTAAAAAACAGAGCTACAAAGCATAGGGCGCTTCCACTCATGGGCCTATATGTTGGAAAATCCAAAAATCCACAGGACGCAGGCACCCCGTTTACTGCTGCTATGCTTACAACAGCCTCGACTTGGGTACAACTTCATAGTCCTTGGAAGGAAAAAATGGTGAAAGAAAATTTGGTACTTAAGCACAACGGAATATTACTCAGCCCTGAAATCAATGAAATGAGGCCAGTTGCAGCGACTCAGGGGGACTTATGTATGGTCATTGAGAGTGAAATAAGTTAGACAGCAAGAGAAACTTATCATAAGATATCACTTATAAAGGGAATCTAAAAATCGCCAACCGTGAACTGAATTACAAACAGAACACCATCACACATTTACAAAACACACTTATGGCTGCTTAAGGGGAAAAGTGTGGTGCGTTGATGCACAAACCAGGAGGTTGAAATTGGCACAGATACCGTTCCATACGCCAATAATGTAATCGCCAAGACATACTCATTGTTCAAGGAACTGGACTCAGCACACTCTATTCACAGAAAAAACATATATCTGACTACTAGAAACTAGAAAAGAATTTATTGATGTCTCTCTCTAAGTGACTCAAGTGGATGTACAGCACCAAGAAACACAACATTGCAAATCAGCTACACCCCATTATAAAAATTAAATATAAAAAGAGAAAGACAGTGAGAGAGAGAGAGGAATTCTTACAAAATTCAATCAGGGGCTGTGAGGCAACTGGACTGACCACATCTACACTCACAGCTGAATGGGACGTAAGGCTGGACACCCTAACCCTAAACCCTAACCCTAACCCAACCCTAACCCTACCTTAACCCTAACCCTAACCCAACACTAACCCTAACCCTAACCCTAAACCTAAACCCTAACCCTAACCCCTGACCCTAACCCAACCCTAAGCCTAACCCTAACCCTAACCCCTAGCCCTAGCCCTAGCCCTAACCCTGACCCTAACCCCTAACCCTTAACCCCTAACCCCTAACCCTAACCAAGTTCACAAGTAAACTTCTCGCCCACCTGGAGAGAGTGATTTAATTTGAAAGAGTAAAGACACAATCAGCCCAGTAATTGGCCACGGGGGCTGGAGGGGCCAAGGCTAACCTGAGCTGGAGGAACGTGGGTGCCTGCCTGGACGCTCAGAGGCCAAGGGCTGTCCTGAGACCTGCTTGGACACCCGTGCAGATGGAACAAAGGACCCGCCCAGTCCCAAGAGGGCCCCACCAGCCCTCACGAACGCAACACCAGACTTCCCTGGTGGCGCAGTGGTTAAGAATCCACCTGCCAATGCAGGGGACACGGGTTTGAGCCCTGGTCCGGGAAGATCCCACATGCTGTGGAGCAACTAAGCCCGTGCACCACAACTACTGAGCCTGCGCTCTAGAACCCGCGAGCCCCAACTGCTGAAGCCCACGCGCTTAGAGCCCGTGCTCTGCAACAAGAGAAGCCACCTCAATGAGAAGCCCCCACTCGCCGCAACTAGAGAAAGCCTCCGGGCAGCAATGCAGACCCAACACAGCCCAAAATTAATTAATTAATTAATTAATTAATTAAGAAAAAAAAAAAAAAAGGCAGCGCCTGGGGGCTGGCAGACTGATGCACCAAGTCTTACATCACGTCTACTTAGTATCCTGCATGTCAGGGCCATGCTGGACCTGGGGCTGCCCAGACAGAGTGGGGCCTGCATCACCCTTCCCAGGAGGGAGGGTGGAGGGAAACCCTGCATGACCTCTGAGGCCCTAAGAACCCTTGACTAAGGCTGAGCTCAATTTGAAACAGTGGGTGACCAGAGCAGACATTTCATTCATCTATCAATGAGAATCCAGCACTGGAGGAGCAGAAAACAATGGCCTCGCTCAACCTTGACGCTAATCCTGACATGGACCCTAACCCTAAACTCTGATCCTGACCCTAAGCCCTGACCTAACCTTAGCCTAACCCGTACCCTAAACCTGTACCTTACCCTAACCCATGCTCTACCCGTATCCTACCTGTACCCCAATTCTAACCCATACCCTAACACCCACTCTAACACAGAACCCTAACACCCTGAGACCAAAACCATAAACCTTAACCAATAAGCAAAACCATAACCATAACCAAACCATAAAATATATTCATTAACCATACCCATAAATAACTCATTAACCACAAAACTTAAACCATAACAGCAACCATAAACCATACACAGCCCCAACCCTCACACCAGCCCCAGCCCTAATGCTAACCCTCCAAACCACTTACACCAAGCCAAGTCTAATCAGATTATACAAATACATCTTGAAAAAGAAAACTGGGGAATACTCTGGTGGCCCAGTGGTTAGGACTCTGTGCTTTCACTGCCAAGGGCTCGGGTTCGATCCCTGACTGGGGAACTAAGATCCCACAAGCCATGGGATGTGGCCAAAGTAAATAAATAATTAAAATGAAATAAAACCACTATTTTAAAAAAGATTTTAAAAATAAAGGAAAAAAACAAGAAAACTACCCCAGTACAACTTATAAATATGAACGTAAAAATCTATCACACAATAATAGCAACATGAAACCAACAGAACTTTAAATGGA